>NW_010125246.1:0-13009 GCF_000699245.1 Pterocles gutturalis
CTTGGCTTTATTGAACCTCATACAATTGAGGTTCAAACAATAATATTTACCACATTATAATACGACAAGAATACAGTAATCTTCAGTCATCATTTAACTCAAGCAGGTCTTATTGCTGTTCAGTATAACTAACAGATAAGATGTAAGAGACCCGTGCGAGAAAAAATGCTCTAGAGTGCTGTTCACCAGTCTCCGTTTATGCCACTCAGACTGAAATTCTTTGCTGTATAGTAATCTGTATTTACATTCTACATTATTTCCAAAATTAAATTAAATTCTACCATGGACTATAATTTTACAACATGTTTTTAATAAAAAACATATACACGGATATATTTTCCTTTCTGCTGCAAGGCCTGTTACAGTGAACTACCCCTCCAAGGCAAAGAATTCAGAAATTGCTCAGAAAAAGGTAAAAGGGTCTCTTCCTATTTCTTATTTCAACAGTCCTCCCACATCTCCTTTCTGGAATAAATCTCATGGAAATACAGGCTGAAAGTATTGAGAATTGAAAACTGATTTCAGTGACACAGTGGTAAATCTGGTATTCGTCTTCTATCTTCAGGAAAGGGTCTGAATCAATCAGCTACAGGAAATTTAATGAGACAAATAGTTGAGCACAGTCCTATTCAGGTGACAACATACGGGATGGCCCAGAAGATCAGCAAACTGCCAGTGTGTTGGCTGATCTACTTGGGAAAACACTGGCCCAAGCTCAGAGAGAGATAACAGCCGATACCACCTGGCCTTTTCTGGTAGAGAAAAGGCAGCCAAGAACAAATGCAAGTATTACTTCTCGCTATCATTCATGCTTCTTCCAGTCCTCTACTGCTTCCCCTCCATATTTTTTTTGGGAATACAGAACTCTAAGGATGCTTTATTCATCTGCATTTTTCCCTTCAGTATTGATTAGTATTTACTTTGTGTCAGAATATACAGTTGGTAAGAATAATTAATGAATATATAATGAATCCATGAAGCTCAGAAACATGTATGGGAAATTATAAGTTGAGAGATGTTCAATGGACATCACAGGAAAAATGGGAAAGAAGTACAACATTTTCAAAAGTATGAGCTAATATCATAAAGCGTAGCATAGCTCACAGCTTCAAGCACTGAGTATTCCTGACCTGTGAATACAGGAAGCTTCTTTTCCCAGAAGCTAAAAAAAGCAGGGTAGGAAGGTGGTAATCATTTAACCAAAATGGTTAAACATCTGGACCAAAAATAATGTGTTTATGTCCAGAAAACAGAGTACACACCAGAGTGCCTGTCCTGTTACTGACTCAACACTTGACCCTCTGAAACAAAGGAGGATCTTTGATTAAGGTGCCTACAGTCTAAGTGAGCTGACACAAACTCATTTAAAGACTGGTGCCATTCAACTACTGTTCCTATTCTGTGGGATTAAACTAAGCAGGTTTTTGGCTGTTCATGCACCTATATTAGATTAACTGAAAAAAGGGAGAGAAAAAAATGCTAAATAATTTCTTTTCAAATGCATTAACATCAATTTGCATTAAATATATTTAAAAAAAGAAATCAAACCCACAACAGATCCCACAAAACCAGGAAACAAAAAACTTTAAAACATCTGGTTATGAGGAATTGTTAACTGGAATCTTATTTCAAATTTAAAAGCAAATATTTTCTTACACTGTTTTTGTGTTGATCAAGTATTTTCTAATATGTTGTTCATGTTTGCTCCAAGGTACCTATATTCTTTCCATGTGTCTATATCAACTATAATTACGTGAATAATTTAGAGTAAGATTCCTTTTCAGACTTAGTACAAGCCAAAACTATGACACTTAACGGGCTTTATGGAGGTTTCCAGAACAGATCACAGGATATAAATTATCAGTGAATACAGCTTATTCAGAACAATCAGGGGAACAAAAAGGAGTTGTGTTGAGAAAATTATGTGAAAATTTATAGTAAACTGAGAGGTAGGTATCCTGAATGTCTCTGTTGGTTCAGAGTGTATCATAACATTCGAAATTAGAAAGGGTTGAATTTAGAAACGTACTGGCTCGGTGAATCAAGATTGTGAGAGCATATGTCATCAGTGTGGAGAGACTTGGACCACTAAGGACAGGTTCATCAGCAGACAAGAGAGGGTGGCAAAGTAATTAAAACAAGATCAGAGTCAAAACAAGAGGTCAAGCCAGACAGCCCACTAGAATCTAAAATTTTCTTTGAAAACTATTTTCTTACAGTCAGAAAAAAGATTAACTGAAATTTATACAGAATATATTTTGTTTCCACAGCCAGAAACTGTAGTTATTTATAGTTTATTTACAGATTACTCTGTTCAAGATTAGTAATAAGAAGCAAAATCCTTCAGCCCAGCTTCTTTACCATTTCATCCATTAGCTGTTGAAGGTAATTGGTGGATTACTAGTGCCAGATACGATTCCAGGTTGTTGTCTTATACCCTTTTAATGTTGACATTCTAGCTATTTGTCACCATCACTGTGAACCCAAATACAGAAACACTGGGCAAAATTTATTAAATTTGTCCTCTTAAACCTTCCCTACTTGAGCTTTTATTTCTTCTTTTGATTACTTGTATTTAATAAAGTGTGGGATTGAAAACCTGTAGTGTTTTGGGAAAAAAAAACCCAACACATCTAGATGAAGGAAGAATAATTTTGAAATTTGCACAGGTGCAGAAACAAATGGATGGCCTTTTCCAGACTTTTCCAGGGGAAAAAAATCCATCTTCAGAAAGCAATATAAATATTTGAAACCAGCTATTGTTTTGTGTTTGTGAATCAGCTGACATCATGTTGAGCACATTGCGACAGAGTACTATATGATCTGCATGTTTTTGCTATAAAACATTAGGTCTTTCATTAGCTTCTAATCAAGTTTCCCACCATTTGAGACGTGCCCTTTGGTGCTGAATTCAGCCAGGGGCGTCTGCAAGATGTTGGAGATGCCCTGGTATATCTGGGATGCCCACAGGGCTCTGGTGACACAGGAGTAACAGGAGCCCCACACCTTCCCAGAGAGGGGGCTCAGGACACCCCAAGGCACCTCAGGTAGCACTAGAAACCCTTGTTTGGGCAACTGAGGAAAGCCCCTGCAGTCCTGGGGCAATAGCACGTGAGTCTGCCTTCATCTGTGGGCCACTGGATATCAGCTCGTTCATACAGCAGTGAATTCCTTATGTTCACTTGAATCTTCATGCTCTGCTTGTAGAAATTCCTATTTCTTTTGTGGCAATTCACTAAAAGTCACTGACTGACAATGAATCATATATTTCTTTACGCAGGCACGCAAGTTCTCTGTTGAAACAGGCCTTGAATTTCTCCATCTAATCCAAATCATTTTAATAATTACCTCTCACTCAGCTTTTCTTATTTAATTCATATTTTAGCCTCAACTTCATGTCACTCAGGTGTTCCTTCAAAGACGAAATGTCTTGCTAGCAAGAGACTATTTTTTCCTCTTCTTCAAGCCATAATGTTCTTCAAGCATTTCCATAATCTGATTTTCTGCTGTTACTGTTCATTTCCATTTCTGCAGAGATCATGGCAGGGAATTCAACAGAGCTTGCAGCTAAGCCATTCATTTCATTCAGTCAAGGTGGAAGGAGATCGATTGTGGGATAAGGCCCATTGCCGATCCTCAGGCCGGTGCTGAATTCACACAGAAAGTAAATGGTTCCCTGGTTTTGACGTATTCCCTCACCTCTGGTATCTGATACTCTGCTCAAAGAAGCCTAGGAAGGTTAGAGGCCACCTGCCAAGGAAAGAGGCTTATAATTGCTGCTGTGTGACGCAAAGGGAATCACCGTGGCTGAGCTCTTTGTATGCAGGGCGAGCCGTGGGTCTCCCTGGTGTAACTCAACTGGTCTGTTCGTTGGCAGAGGGGGATTTTTCATCTGCCATCCATGATGATAATCACAGATGGTGAAATTTGTGTTACTAATAAAGAAATTATAAAAGGAATATATGCCATTTATTACAAATGTCATTTTAAAAGGCAGCAGATATTACAATAATATATCATTTTTTGCCCCCAAAGTCTATTACTGTGTATACTGAGAAAAGACATTTCTGTTCCTTCAGGCTTTCATAACACTGTGCCATTGATTTTAGCATTAAATATGATTAGTAAGCATTTTGCTTCCTTCCCATGGCCTGCTGCCAAAGACTTTTATTTTTAATTTAGTGCTTAAAGTGAAGTAAAGCAAACTCCCACCACACATTCTAAAAGCTCAGCTCAATTTCTTAACCTGGATCTAAGGAATACCTTTGTGCTAGATTATTCTAGCTTTAGTTTAAAGTAGTATCGTAAGTGCACAATTGCATTCTCTCTCTTTATTCTCAGAAAGGGGCTGAGTCATGGGATCTAGAGAGACAGCCGAGGTCTTTCCAGAGCTCAGTCTAGCAAATGCTTCTGCAGACACGGCTGCTCCCAGGTTTGGCTTCCCCAGCCCAGGCCAGAGGAAGGGTAGTGCAAGCACTCTGTGTCTACTTCACAGCAAAGGTGCCCATGTACGTCACCCTCTTTGACACAGGGTCGTTTGACTTCATCTGTTCAGTTTTGCAGCACTGTCAACTAGGTAGAGCTCTTATACTTCAGCTCCAAAATAGACAAGGTGCCTCAGCATACAGTGACAATAGGCGACAATGTCTTTGACAGACATATCAGGTTTTTTCCAAAGGGATTTATGTCCCTGTGTGAATCTCAGGGGATTCAGCTGTTTGTGATCCCAGGCCATAGTTTTGCATCACTAGTCCATAGATAAGTCCTTCCACCTTACCTGCTGGACACACTATGACGCAGTTCATACTCTGTCACAGTGATGCAGCAGCTTATTGGTGGATGCCCATTCTGTGGAAAACAAAGCCACACCCTCTTCTCCCTAATAAATCTTACAAAAAGAGAGAGAGCCATTCTCTCATGTATTTTATTGAAATCCTGAGAACAAATGAAATTACAGATACTGAAATTAATGCTGGGGAAAGCAGCACTAAAATAAAAAAAAAAAATCTCCACTGATGGATTTTTTTTTATCACTAATTACTATGTTGAGCAAACCCTCTCATCTCAAGATGACAGTCAGGATGTGATATGTGAATCCATCTACCAGCAACATGATATATGCCTCATTTTCAAACTCAGATGATATAATCTTTGGGAAGGGAATTGTAAGCTTAGGTATTAAATTCTTTGACTTTGGGGGAGTTTTATACAGCCTAAAGTGAGAGGAAACAAAACCGACAAGAAAACAGTATTTGTGTACTTGTGCATGCATTTCCTTGCACATGTGTGTAAGATGAGGCTATTCATCTGTTTGAATTTTCAGTTACCTCTATGCCTTGCTATAGATTCTGCACCAGATTCCTCTCCTTCATTTGGTGCTGTTTGGTGCTTCAGATGTCCCGAGTAGCTGCAATATGGTTATCAAAAAATTCCCTTTCCGCTGATGTATAGCTGATATATTAGAGTACAGGGATGTCTTCCTCATCGTGCATGCAGGAGGAGGGAGTCACTGCAGGCAGCGCGAGCTCTGCCCCACCAGCTCTCAGCTGTCCATTCCTTTAGAATCCAGGCGTCCTCATGAGCATCCCACAAACACACCTCAAGCGCAGCTCAGGAAATCTGTCACCTTGCTTAGGGACAGACAGAGCTGGTACCAAACTTAGCAGTGGAAAAGGGTCAGACATTTTGGTTTCACTGAAAGAATTTGGGTGGCCATTGTACGCAAAGACACTGAATATGAGCAAGCACAGATATGTGCATGAAACAATTGTGATAAAAACCCTTCCATAGACTTTTGACTGTGTTTATGCACTTACGAATTTACTCTGTTAATCCACACATGACAACGCTATATGTCATACTCCAAATGTCAGGGAATCTTATGATTCCTCTACATAATTTTAAAAAATCACTGCTTTTGGAACCTGTCTGCCATTCCCATAAACTGTAATTCTTCCCTCTTCATTCTTTCTTCCAAAATAAGCAATCAATTACTTTTCTGAGCAGAAGAATGGGCAGCATGCATCTCTGAAACCTTGCTAGGGTTATGAAACAGTAACTAGCACTGGTAGAGCAGTGAGACAGAAGCAGGTGTGATAAATCACTACATAGCAATTGTTTCCAGCTTTCCAAAACATTAAACTTCTCACTAGCTACTACGAAGAAAGTTAACTCTGTCTCAGCTGAAACCAGGACATTGGGCTAAGAATGGAAAAAACTAAGAAGCCTACAAAGCTGAGAAAAGGTATTTGGGAATTTCATTAGCAGGTATTAAAACTTCACTGATATCATCGTATTTTGACCCATACACTGGTAAATCACTGTTTTTTTCTCACAGACACACATACAAATATGAAAACAACCAGGGCATCTGGTATTTTGTTTAAAAGCTTGTGTTCCCAACGTGCCGTGGAACGTCCTGAACACTAAGTGTGGCTCTAACATTCACACTGTGCAAAAACACAAGTTATTACATCCCTCACAGTCTCAGTCTGCTCAGTCTTTAAAATGAAGGTGGTGATCTTCCTTTTCCCTTTCTGAGCCTTACTAATTTAGATAATCCCTTGATTTGTGTTTGCTCAACAATACCATCTCTATCGAGACCTGTAGGGACTGCCACATTTCCAATAAACAATAATAGTGAGACAACATTTAATAGGCTTATGACTAGTTTGGGCTGACAAACGCACATCTTCATTGTAACATTGTCACTTACAAGTAAACAGATTACTATCTGCTCATCATGTCAAGATCACCTCAAAAAATATGATTCACCCCAGAATTATACAGATAAAACCTTTATATCACTCTTCACGTGGTCGTCTGTTTTATAGAGATAGAGAGAAACACTATTGTTTTTCTTTCAACATTTTCCATGACTGTTTTATGAGTTAAAACCTATATTGTGTGAAATCCTTTCCTGGAAAGAGGGCAGTAAAGGACCAGGCAGATGGCATTTTACAGACTTATAAGATTCAGCAGCTGAGCCTACAGCCAAATGAGAGATGAGAGCAGCAAAAAAGCCTGTTCTTCCCTGGAAATATTGTAAATGGATAGAGCTATTCTCTACATGTGAAATTTCTTTAAATCCGTAGAGCAAATCAGATTAAAGGTTGGCATAATTCTTTCTGGATGAAATCACATTCTGCCCGTATAAATTCTATGTGATGGATTCGGATTGCTAAGTACTGCTGTACAGATATATTCAGCACTGGTGCCATTTCAGGAGAGGTATTTGAAGGCAACAGAATTAGAAGATGGTGTTGGACTGATATTGCCCACCCAGGATCTGTCTGTTCTGGTCAAAACTGCTTCTCATGTACAAGATGAAGGGGTGCAGAAAAGAGACAATGAGGGTTCAAGAATTATTCCGCTTAATTACAAACCAAAAAAAAACCCAGTCACCTTAAAGGGTATTTTTGGTTTATCCCATAGAAGAAAGTGAAACAAGGCCGAGTTTTCAGGGCAGTCAGTTGGAAAGCTCAGACAGACTTTGGGAAAGTAAGGCATGGAGAACTTTGGTCCTCTGTTAAAAGGCTAATTTTTTAAACATTATTCTTTATTCTTTGATGAGTAAGATGAAAATTGTCTCAAATTTTGATAAAAACAAAGTCCTAGGCCCATGGACTGTGCAGATAGCCAAATACTACCTAAACTGCTAAAAATTACAGTCATTTTAAAACGTACAAAAAACCTTGCTTCCTCTAATCCAAAAATCTTCACCTTGTGCAAATATAGCATATGTTATCGGTGATTTCTAGTATCTTATCTTTAAACAAGATGTACAAATTACTTGGAGCAGGGCTTGTCTTTCTGTTACTGGCCTACATAATACAATGTCAATATAATGTCAATGTGTCCGAAGAATAATGGGAATGTCCAAGCTTTATATATATAACAATCCCTTCTGTTCCTCCTTCGGTTCATATATCTAGTTAAAAAATTAATATGTTTCAGAAAAGGAGGAGATAAGAACAGACAATGGACTGGAACTTCTGTTTTTGTACCGATCCTGCATTTTCATCCTATTTCCGCCCCCCCCCCCCACAAAACAGGAGGGTGGTTTCCCTGTTCCCCCCCCCCCCCCCCCAAGAACAGTGAGGATGATTCATCCAGTACAAGTAAATATAATCAGAGGGAGGAAGTATCTGCTGTATATAACTATATACATAAACACATACATCTATCTGCCTTTACTTTTGAGTTTTTCTCCTCCAAAATTGCAAAGTGAAGGAAAACAGTCAGAAACGTTTCAGAAAAGCACACAAAAATTTTCCATTACGAAAGCTGTGAAAATATGTTGACTAAAGTATTTTAGGAAAAGAACTGCAACCTTTTGAAATGAAAACACATCTCCTGTGGAAATTTCAGTTTGGACTGGAAATGTGTGTTTCCCGATGAAAAGTAAACACTTTCATTTCACTAAATTTTAAAGTAGGAGAGTTTAAATTTTATGCAATAAATTGTAAGCATTTCAAATAGAAAATGCTTTGTTCAAATTTTAGCATGATATCTCTGGTTCTTTTATAGCTGATTCTGGTACCGAACTGGTCTTGTACTTTATCATTGAGGTTTGTCCTAAAAGGAATCGTGAAATGGAAGTTAAGTAAACAGTAGCTATTTTATCTCAAAGAAGTTCAGTGATGACTTACACACTATATTGTTGTGTGAAAATGGTCTGCTCATTTTTATATACCAACGTGAAACGAGAAAAAAATAATCCTTCCATCACATGTGTGAGCTTGAACCTGAAACACAAATCGTTGCAGACCTTATCTTGCAGCCCATAATCACAAGAGTGATCCCACTAATGTAAGTAAGGACTACAGGATTAACACCTCTATGAGAAAAAAAAATGTTTGTAATTAGCTGTGATGTAGCCACTCAGAGTGAAAGTAAATTTCTGCTGTATACATTGGCCTTTTGTGATGCCCTCTTTTGCATTACACAAAACCCTAATTCTGATTGTATTTCAGTGAGCATCTACTAGTTATGTGGCTACATATTCATTTTCCCTCTTCTTACTGCAGTTAAAATCAACAAGGGAAGTGATCTTTTAAGGTGTGTTAAAATACAATCCCCTTAGTGGATATTTTGGTATACTTTAGGCATTTGAATGAAGGATGTTTCAGTTTATTAATGCATGCAGACAGATAAAATGGAAAAAGGAAGAAGAGATGGATCTTCCAGGCCACCACGGCCATCTACACAAGATAGACTCAGACACCTTATGGAGGTGGTGAGTAGGTCACCTGCTTGTTTCTGCTTAGCAAAAGCCACTAAGGAACTACGGAAGCACACAGGGTTTTTTCTTGGGGAAAACATGTGTAATGAGTGAAGTGCCATAAGTGACAAGGATCATTCCTAGGCAGCGTATCTTTCCTTACAAAGAGATAGCAGGTAGACTTCTGAGACTGATTCTTTGACTCCTCTCTTCTCCCTCCCCACCAAAGAAAAACAAAAACAAAAATGGAAAAAAACATCACAAGAGAATGAGAGCCACTTCTCCACTGTTTAATTCAATTTCTCCTTCCGTAAACTAATGTTGGCATGGCTGACACACCATATGAAATGTGCCGCAGACCTCACTATAAGCATCTCTGATACTTTGCTGTTGAAAGGCTCATTCAAGTCTTAAAAGGTGCATGAACATGGAAACACGTTTCATGTGAGTGGAACATGGTGAGCTAAATATATAAATAAAAGCCTCTACTAAGGGAAAACAAATGTCAAATCTGACTCTGTGGGGGCTTCCTGTAGTTACAAGGTTGTAGTTAAGATTTCATGGTATTTGGTCTATAGCAGTTTGCTCTTTCTTTATTATTTGTGAATTTGGCATTTGTAGCGCTGAGTGAGGACCAGCCTACCTGCGCTGTGTACTGTTCCAATCTCCTTTTAAAGCCTCAAGGCCGCACGCAGCATGGATGATTTGATGATTTCAGCTTCTCTTAACTTATTCAATATCTGTGCCTCACTAGCTCCGAAGTCAACCGTGATAGTGGATACAACAGCCAGTTTCAGCCGGCGCATCTTCTAGTGTTCTTGCTTGTAAAGTATTCATTTAATGCCTCAGCTCTTTCACCATCCTCTGTGACTTCAGTTCCCAATCATTCTTGCGGTGCTGTGACTTCTTCTCTGGCTCCTCACCCACTCTCACAAGAGCAACAAAAACCTTTTCAACCTCCTGGCATTTCTGCCTATCACTTAAAAATACTTTCTTGCTGCACCAGCTGTATATTTTCAGAGTTTAAATCAACAGAGATGACAGCGTTTTGCTGAACCAGCTTCAGGAATCACGGGTCAGTACATCATGTCAATCCAAGAAAATCACTTGAAATCAACTCCAGAGTTTCCTAATGACTGAAGTGAGTAAAGAAGTTCCTAGTAGCCTACATGGTATTATGAACTACAAAAAGCACTGGCAAACTCTTCTGAAACCTCAGTGAAAAGATCAGTTTGCTGTTCATTTGACAATGCAATCATTTATGGCATGTCTTTAAAATTCCTTTTCTGAGTAGTATTAAACTAGTGCAAAACCACAAGACTGCACGAGTCTGAAGTGGATATAAGGAACTTGCACTGGCTCACTCTCTCACCGCAAAGGCAGCTATTATGACTGAGATATTATTTACCAGATCCCTGCATTACATCAGAAAACAACCTTTCTCAGAAAATTTGGGACCTAGTACTGCTCTTTTCATACTTTTCTTCTATAACTCAACAGACTTGTGATTTGGAGCTGGAGATGAAAATTAACTTCTGTCGAACGGAAATAGACATTTTCTGCAGAATATAAACACAAATAAGCATGTGGTACAGAAGATTTTGTTCAGAATAAGCATTTCATCGGATGGAATTTCTGTTCCAACAGGACAGGAGATTACTACACATGAGGACTATAATTACTACACACACAACTCTGGGGATAAATTAGTGAGTGATTGCCTCAAAGGAGTGCGATTTGCACATTGCTGTAGACTCAGTATAGCCAAGCATTTTCAGTCTTACAACATTGCAGTAGCCACCCTTAAAAGCACAGTAAAACATCTGCTGTCATTGCTGCTGCCACTGTTGGTTCCATCTATCTCTAACAAAACATTCCTGGTGTTCAAATAACTTGCTTATGCCCCATATGGATCCTGCCCACTGGGTATCCCTCACGATGTCTGAGGATGTTAATAGCACAGTTGTGGTCTTTTTCCTCACTTCATGTTTATCTCTTCTCTCCTCTTTAAGAGAAAAAGCTATAAAGATGCGCTTACATGTATTTAATTCTCCTGTGTGCACATGGATATTAATGAATAATGTATGTTGGCTTTTTGCCTTTGTTTCCCCTCTGTTAGGTGTACCTATAGTGCTTTAAGCCCACCATTTTGACTTTTACTTTGTTTTCTTTCTTGGTTTGTTTTTCCCACTCCCACACCCTCCCTTTTAGACAAGAATGCAACTGAACAACAGGTTGCCTGTGGTCCTTGAGCAGTAATGCAGAGATGTGGGGATGAGCTCAAGATTCTTTATGCTGTCCAAAGCAGAAAAGTACATCTAGGTCTCCCCTGTGACTGACATTTCCTGATTTAGCTGCCCTGTGTTCTTTAGGTAGCTGATGGAACTAAAAGAAGAGAGCAACTTTAATTCTTTACAGGGGCTGATGCGTTTGGAAGGTCAGTTTCAGACAAACAAGCACAAAGGGTTACTGTGTGCACTTGCACCCTCTTAGCAGCCGTAGATGCACATCAAGCCAACCTGATGTATGGGGTTTGTGGGAGAATTTGGGGGGTGAGGGAGATAGTGATGGCCCCTGTGAGAAGCTGCTGGAAGTTTCCTCAGCTCCAAGTCAGTCCCACCTCTGGCCAGGTCTGAGCCTGTCGGCACCTCTGGGAATGACAGAGTGAAGAGGGGGCACAGCATGGAACAGGGGGGTGTGTGGCCCTGGCCTGGCCCCAGTGCAAGAGCTCTTCAGGAGCCACCAAAAGAGCCTGCGGCGGAGAGAGGAGCGGGGGGTGAGAGAGACAACTGCGCAGACACGAAGGGCAGGGAAGAGGAAGGAGAGGGAGGAGGTGCCGGAGCAGAGACTCCCCTGCAGCCCGTGGTGAGGAGCACGGTGAGGCACAATGTCCCCGTGCAGCCCATGGCGCCTGAGCAGAGCTCGCCTGCAGCTCATGGAGATGGAGCTGTGGAGGACCCCACGCTGGAAGAAGTGACTGTGCCCGAAGGAGGCCGTGACTCTGTGGGCGGGACACACACTGGAGCAGTTGTGGAGAACTGCGGCCCGTGGGAAGGACTCAGGTTGGAGCAGTTTGTGAAGGACTCTCCCGTGAGAGGGACCCCACGCTGGAGCAGGGGAGACTGTGAGGAGCCCTCCCCTGAGGAGGAAGGAGTGGCAGAGACAACACGGGATGGACTGACCACAACCCCCATCCCTGACCCCTGCGCCGGCGGGAAGGGGAAGTAGAGAAATTGAGAGCAATGTTTTTGAGCCTGGGAAGAAGGGAGGGCTGGGGGAAAGTATCTTTTTAAGATATAATTCTTTTTCTCATTATTCTACTCTGGTTTTGATCAGTAACAAATTAAAGTGCTTTGGTTTTCCCCAAGTTGAGTCTGCTTTTGTTCATGAAGATAAGTGGTGAGTGATCCCTTCCTGTCCTTGCCTCAACCCAGAAGGTTTTACCTTTTGTTCTCCTAATGCTTCTCCACATCCCAGCAGGGGCAGATGAAGGAGTGAGCTAGTACCTGTGTGGTGCTCACATACCAGCTGGACCTAACACACGGCACCTGAGCATCATTCTCATCCTTTTATTTCCCCAAATGAGACACAGACATCTCCTCTATGTTGCTTTCTTTAGTAACGAGTAAAAAGGGTGTTGCTGATGCTGTTATTATTTCTGTGTTCTTAGGTAAGATACCTCAGATTCTTCTGGAAAAGCAAAGGTAGAGAAAGAATTCCTCATGCAAAAAACTGAAGCCTCATCTCTAATGTATAAAACAAAGCCTTGCTTTTTTCTACTATGCT
>NW_010125246.1:13025-15991 GCF_000699245.1 Pterocles gutturalis
CTGAAGTCTGGCTCAGGAAAATTTTGATTGATTTGGAAGTGAAGTATTGCTGTCCTTTAGTGGTAAGTTTTTTTTCAAAGGAATTTGTAAAACCTTTTCCTCCTGTCAGTACTTTAAGTACTTTATTTCCCTTAGGATGTCACCTTGCTGGCTATTTAAATTGCCTCCAGAGTTTTTGCCTCAGTAGCTTGTTAAACTGTAAAACATTTGTATCATTCTTTTGCATGGAAAACTGCTTCTACTAGGCTTTCTAAATGCATTTTATCTTTCAGCTTCTGCTTAGGGCTTTCTGTCCCGCTCCATAGCAGGCAGGCATAGCAGCGAAGGAGGGCCGTAAGATTACAATCTGCTGCGGAAAATAATGCTGCTCTCTCTCTTTCTTCCTAAGGATAGAGTCATACAGGAGGTCAAGTACCTTCTGAATTGCCCTTACAACCTTTGTCAGTGGAAAGAACACACCTTTATCCATTGCAGGAAAGGTACTGTGGTAAGTTTTCCTTTCTTGACCTTTCATTATCCATGACAGTTTTGGAGTATGCAGAAGTCAGTTTTGGAAGCATACAGAATGTCACATTGCCAGATTGCCCAGGAACTCAGTAGGGCATCTGATGGCAATAGGATGATCATCTGCACTCTGCACCCATGTAGGACATTCAATACCATCAGGATGATCACCTCTGCTCTTGTGAAAGTCCTGCTTTCAGGGACGGCCTGTGTGGCTCATCGGATAGTCATTCTCACACCTGCCACTCAAGGGCTATGTAGACTTAGCATTAGCAAACAGCAATAAACAATATTTCTTTACAAACCGTACAAAGAAACACAGTACACTGAATATGGGTAGAGATAGCACATTCCTAAAATACTTACCTAGATACAGGGAGGAAAGCAGAAAGTGGCAAAACAACCAAGTTGATGAGAGGACAAAGAAATGAGAGGTCAGTAGCACAGCCTGAGACATTAAGCTGACAAGACTAAACTGACACTTGCTTCTCTGATTAAGGGGTTAATGGAAATAGCAAATGGCATAGCTTTAATCTCGCCTTGAGACAACAATAATAATGAAAACAGGAACTGGCTGCAACTTAACCCATTCTTTGAGTTGTCTTAAAACTGTAATCTCATAATCCTCTTTAGATGATGGAGTTCATAAGGCTAGAAATAGTAATCTTTAATGGCATTTTCCAAGCCACTAAGAATGTGTATACCTCAAGAGAATGCCATGTGTCACAGCCTTTTTCCAGTCTGGAAAGTACTTGGGATTATTGTTGGTTTGGCCATCTTTCACATTTTATCTCTTTGTCCTAAAATGTAATCTGTTTCTGATTTTTTTTATGTGGTTTTTTTTTTTTTTCCCTCTCTTGGTACCAAAATGTCACATTACAGGAAAGAATAGTCTGTTCTGTTGCACTTCTGTGAGCACTCAGAGCTTGATTAACGTGCTACCAAGGCAAGGAGACTTTTCCCAATGATGGGAGCTGAGCTGGGCCCTGACTCATTACAGAGCCACACCTGCAAATTCACTGGGACAATGGTAAATGTTCCTGATTTTTGCGTGCCCTGAAGCACCAGACCCAGATAGATGATAGTACAAATAATGCAGAAATGCTGAGTCTCAGAAGATTTTTTCAGAAAGTTCTGTGGATTGTCTTTTCCCCTGAAGACAAGTACAAACATTGTCACATAGTCTCCCATCCAGTCAGTTTTCAAGCAGCAGATGTCTTGCTTCCTGTTCTTGAAGTGCTTTATATCCCCAAAAAAAAAGCTTTCACAATAAAGATATTCAAAGAGAATTAAAGAGAATTAAATTTGATTTTAGATATGTAAATGGTTCGCATCTGTTAAGGTGGGTTGGCAATGGGATTAGGGTGATTCCTAAATTAGCAGCTTCAATGAGGCAGAAGAATGACTCATTCTGTTAGATCTGGAGGGCTCAAGAAGATTTGTCATGGGGCAGCCCCATTTCAGATTTATGGTTCTGAACCCGTAAAGTATTCATGGCATTGCATAAGCAACAGCCTGCCAAGAAACAGAATGGTAGTCTGATTGAATACTTCCTTCAAGCACAAAACTAGTGACATAAAATCTCACGCTAAGGTTTAAGCTCCTATGAATACTTTCAGCTTCTAGATGTGCCTAAATTTCAGGAGCATGCATAAAAAATAACTGTTTCCTCTCTTGTTTTGCAGGGACTTTAAGACATCCTTAAGGTAAATTTTGTGGCTGGCAGAGGAGGTGTTTTTTAATTAATCTGGCAGGAAGTTTTCTTCATTAAAATATCATAATTTATTCATGTTCCACAAATCTTGTTCCAAAGCTCCTTCACATCCTATGGAAAGATTCATCTTGGTTTCAGCATGCTAGCGTGATATATATTCAAAATATTTATTCTAGCTAAAGAGCATGATGTCATATCAAGAAGAAGAAATGTCAGATCAGATGTTCTCAGTCATTTACTTTTTGGCCTTTTTGTCTGTGATATTCTGACAACATGGCTAAAATACTAGATTATTTTCTTCCTAGCAAATGTATTTCTAACAACCTTCTTTGGGAAAATGACTTTTAGATCTTCCTTTTCTAAAACTTAAACAATTTTCCATGCCTCAAAGACAATACAAAAAAAATTACCTCTTTATTGGCATATGAAATAAGGATGGTTGTTTTCATACAGTAATACAGATAAGGGAGGAAATTTCCCAGCAGGAAATTTTCACAACAGATTGGCCATTGTGTTATGGTTTGTTTGTCAATATGTGGATGCAAACTGGAAATGTATGGTCGGAATATGTCCCACTTGGTCCAGATGATATCACTGCTGACGAGCTGTTTGTTAATGAAAATAAATAAAGAGAAAGAAACATAGTGACCAGGTTTCTAACTGAAATACAATGCAAAGCAAAACTACCACCTTACCATTCAAAAATAAGGCTTCTGCTATTTCTGGATTGTAATGTTTGTTTTTTTTT
>NW_010125246.1:16014-27042 GCF_000699245.1 Pterocles gutturalis
ATACATTTTTGGAAAATTTCTAAATGCATTTGACAAATAAACAGTTGTTGAGCTGCATGCCAAAACTTTAGGGATTTAATGATCTACATTATAATCAGCTCACTGAGGACATAATTCTGCACACCTCTTTTTACACTCTCAAAAATGAAGGAATTTTAGCATTAGGCAAAGAGATTCCTCTATGGCCTTCATTTCATAACAATATTAAAAAATATATGATTAAGTGAAAACATATTTATGAGAATTCGAACATGTTTCTTCCTTAATACAAAAATACGGTTGTAGCATAATCTACTGGTTAATAACTCTGCAGTCCTGATAACCTGCATGTGGATCTAAGTACCAAGCATACCACCTTTACCATAGCCAGATGGTAGCCTCTCATAGCCAGATTCATTCTCAGGTTCCTATTTCAGGCTCTTTTCATGTTGTTCCTCCAAAACATGTTTAAACCCAGCTCACCAATGCTAGATTTGTGCTATGGGACCTAGAATCGTTTTCCAAATACTGACTCTGGCTATGTGCCTACATCCCACCAGGATGTCACAGTGATATTTCAGTGCTGGCACACAGATTACACCACCATTTTACTTCAGAAGTTTTGCATTCCTTCAGGATTACATAGGAAGAAAAATTTACCAGCAAAAATCACATCTGACAAACCTGACTGTTCACCTGGAGACACCGAAGGGAATTCCACCAGGACAGAAACACTCAAATATCCATAGGAGCCCAAATCAATCTAGATTTTGTAGATTTTTCCACGATGATTAGCACTACTTAAATTTAGGGATTACTGCTTCCAACCTGGAAAAACGCTATGACAATTCCTTATGATAATAAAAAGAAGAGAAGACATTTTTTCCTTATGATCCCTGGCTTTATTCTGTCTTCCTTCCTTGGCTTCTAAGAGAGGTAGTACAACATCAGTTTGATGAGCCAGTTTTTGGATAGAGCATGGATGCCCAATCTTACAGCAGAATATACAAGCTTAAAGTATCTTAAAGAGGAAGGTATAAAAGCTGTCTGCAGACAACCTGAAAAATAGGAACAGTGGTGATAAAGTTCATGATTCAGCAATTAAATTATATAATAGATCACGGGCCAATTAATCCAAACCAGAAATCTTTCTGAAAATGCTACAGTGGAAGGAGAACTATTTTACAGAAAAAATGCAAAGAATAAACGCTTGTTCAGTGGAAGTGTTGCACTAAACAAGCAATTATTCAATTGAGACACTGCACAAAGCTGTCAATTAGTATTTCATAAGGCATTATGCATAATATGAACAGCTCTTCAGCTGCAAATTTGAGGGGCATTTATTTAATATTGTTCAAAAGGAAAGTATGCAATTTATTAAGCAATAATGATGTTCAAGGAAGAGTGATTTTAGCCTTGGAACATGGGAAATAATTGAACCAGATTAATTGGCATTTGCCAGTGATACTGTGTATCCTCAGTATTCAAATTCTTGAATTCGAGTCAGGTGATCAATAAAATATATTGAAGCCTATTAAAATCAGGTGACCAATACTGAGATTCAGAAGAAGAAGGTATTCTGGAAAATACTCAGGAAAGCAATTAGCATACTTCTCTGTGTTATAAATGTCTGTACTGGTTCTGGTTGGGATGGAATTAACTTTCTTCACAGCAGCCTGTGTAGTGCTGTGGCTTTGTACCTGGGGCTAGAAGTGTGTGTGGATAACACACCCGTGTTGTGGCTATGGCTGAACAGTGCTTGCACGGCACCAAGGCCTTCGTTCTTCCCATCTTCCCCCCACAGCAAGCAGGCTGGGGCTGGGCAAGAGGCTGGGAGGGAACACGGCTGGAACAGCTGACCCAAACTGACCAAAGGGATATGCCATATCGTATGATGTTGTGCTCACCAGTTCTCAGGGAAAAGAGGAAGGAGGGGGGAATGTTCATGGCAATGGCATTTGGTGTCCCAAGCAGCTGTTAGGCGTGCTGAGGCCAAACTTCCTAGGAATCGGCCGGACACCCACCTGCTAATGGGAAGTAGTGGCTTAATTCCTCTTTTGCTTTGCTTGTGTGCTCAGCTTTTGCTTTCCATATTAAACCACCATTATCTCTATCCGCTGGTCTTCTCACCTTTCTTCTATGTTCTCCACATCCTGGGGGAGACGGGAACGAGTGAAAGGCTGGGCGGGTGTTCGGATGTTGGCCAGGGTCAACCCACCACAATGTGATAATTTCTGAAGATTAATATAATGTCAGCCATCACAATCAAGGGAATGAGCAACCTCACAATGGCAGAAAGGAAGGTGGAAAGATTGCTGCAATTCCTTTCTAGTCCATAGGGAGGATTGCTCATGGAAGCTGTCTGTGTTCCATGACTGACAGCCTAGCTCAAGTTTTTGGCTGAAATACTCTTGTGAGACTCAGAAACCTTCACTCATCTTATTTTGACAAACAGAACATTTCAGGAAATGATTCAAAAGCCACTGAAGGGAACAAGAACCTGGCTTACTTCGCCTGATTTACAGGGATCCCACCAAACTCTATTCCACTGTAGTAAAGCCATAAGCAATAAACGATCCACAGCAGATAAACTTTCTTGAGGTCGTTTCTGTCATCTCTTTATACTTCCCCTGTAAATGTTAATGCAATGCTTGTCATCTTTTGCTATGACATATCTGAAATGCTCTTTTCAAGAATTTCTCCATTATCCCTGCCTCTCCTCTCAATTGACACAAATGGAACAGTCCGTTAATTAGCTAGTCATGTAAAAGATTGACAGGAGGATCTGGCTCATTTACAAAAATAGGTAAATCCTTTTTTTTTGCTTCATTTAGTGTAAGGCCCAAAGTTTCTGAATCCCAACACCAAACTGAATATTACACTAACCAGGAAAAAGAATTTAATTAGCAATAAAGTTTTTTTATAAGCTTTAGAAGTCAGTGAAAAGGATATTAAAATATCTTATAAACTTACTAGTAAATAAGTGCAAAATGATAATATCTTTTGGAGATCACTTGTGCTTGAAACACCTATAAGAAGTGACAGGTCAATATCAAAATTTTCCAAAATGTGGCTTCTAGTTTAAAAACGCCAGTCAAACCATCAGAGTTTGGCAAATCGTATTTCTACACTGGGAAGACAGTATCAGATTCCCCATTTCCCGCTAACTGCAAACAGTGCTTGTTTTGTAAAGTACCACTGACCAGGCTGCAATAAAATGATAAACTGCTTTGGGCTTCTGAGGAACCAGGACACCCCAATGATACTCAATAAGAACAAAATCTTTGAAGGTGATGGGACAACTGCAATTTGAAATTTAAACCCAGGTTTTTGAAAAGGTTTTGAAATATTTCACCAGATGAAAACAGAGAGAAAGATTGGTCATGCATGCAAAACACTAAATTGGGATGTAGAAAATCAGCTCAATCCCTACCACCAAAATCTTACGTGACCTTGAGAAAGTTGTTTAATCTTTCTGCACTTCTTTTTCCCATATGTAAATTGAAGGTGGAAGAGGAAGCCAGAAAGGAACCAATTTGTTCATGTCTTCAAGGGACTAACTTTCTTTAATGGCCACTTAGTAAGCTGTTATCCATCAAACCTAATGTCTTCTAAAAGACCAGATAGTTTCAAAATATATATGAAGAAGAGTTAGTCAAAAGATTCACTCAAAATTAGGTTGACTCATCAAATGTGAATCTCTCCAAGTCTGAGGCTTTCTTTAGGGCAACAATCAGAGTCCATAATAAAATTTAGATCTTGGATTTTTCTGCTCCATTCAGAGGAGTTAGAGTCTGACGTTACGGTTTGCATCGAAATTCTTTTTTAAAGGGGGAAAACAAGAAGATAATGATATTGCAGTCTTTCAAAAACACCTTGCTAGATCTCCCAACAAACCATTGTGATTCAGTGCAGCAAAGCAAACTGTTCTTTTGGTCCTTAATTTATAATTGTTGTTGTCGTTGGAATTTGTCCTGTACATTTTTCTCTTGACAGCAGAATTTGTTCTCAGGATCTAAATGGGGCAAATATTCTCACCTGGTTCTCATGGTTCTCTGGCAGTAGAAAAGATAAACACAAGAAGAAATAGAATCAAAGACAGACTGGCCACTACACAGTCAAAAAAATTAATCTACCATTATCCAATGTGCAGAATAAAAAGGGCACACCAAGTGTGGTAATGAAAAAGAAATGCTGGGAAAGGATATTGCTAAAACCTATGTGAGATACTTCAGGGTATTTCAGACTTTACCTAAACTAAGGTAATCACCTGTGCAGCCAGGAAAGAGCTTCTAATCGTGCAAGCCAAGATCTAAAAAGTTGCGGTGAAGAAAGATACCCAGCAGCATTCCAGCTAAGCTCATAAAAGAAGCTCAAGATGACACAGAACATGAGCTCTGACTCTCTGACTATGGACAGGTAGTGACTGCAGAGAGTGAAAATGAAAATACCTTGCTCCAACTTGGAGGATGAAATGAGTTGGAACACTGTATTTTATGTACCTGCTGAGTCCATGCCAGCACAGCAATATGAAAAAAAAATATCCACTGGCAGTGCATCGACATCTCACACTTTCAGGTCGTTCCTTTCACTGCCCCTGGCAGTGGTTAGATAATTTCAAAAGAGGTGAAGAAATGGATTTATAACAAAAATAATAATGATCACTGTGTTATGAGGACCTTACTTGCCCCATTTTCATTCAGTGAAATCTATGTTTTTAATGATAATAATCTATCAAAGTGTGGTTCCCTTTGGAGGCAAGAGAGGACAAAAGAACTTTCATAAATGAGCTCAAAAACCTAGTTGTCTAAACATGCACACACAAAAGGCAGACTTTGTACTGCCTGATGCACAGCACAGTCATCTCCGCACGCATAAGGCAGGTGTAAAATGCAGCCACTGTCACACAAAATGATTCCCTCGAAGTCCTCACAGCTGTGAGTGACTTAATGGGGAAGATGTTCTCTGTTTGGAGTGTCCATTGACTTTCCATTGCAAATCTTGCTTAGGTGCTTGACTGCTACTGAAGCCTTTGAAAACATCTCCAAAGGCCCAGGATCGTTGTGAATACACCCCAAAACCTCTAAGACTTGAGAGGAGAAAACTGCTCCTAAGAATGTAGGACTGGAGGGATACCTCTGGTGCCTAAGCACCAACCCCTCTATTGAAGGTACCCTTGTCACACAAAGGGTTACAGTCTGAAAAAGGAGAGGAGTGACCAAACCAGTTCCCCTTGGGGTCCAGAGGAAGGATGTGGCCCTTTCTCAGCATCCTCCATCCCCTTAAAGCTGTTACCGGGGCCGCTGCTGTGGGCCTGGTGGGCACTGGTGGTGGTTTGGCCCCAGCTCTCAGGCAACCCACCTTTGAATCAGTTCAGATCTTTGCGTTTGCTACTCTGTTTGGGAATATCATCACTCAGATGGTCGGAAACTTTCTCACACCCAGATGAAGTTCATCATAACCATTTTTATATTCTCTCGATCCTGCATCAGTATCATTCTTTAGCTGAGACGGTGCCTTCTCTACTACAGCATTCCTAACATTGGGGTTGTAGCCTGTAACTATATCTCAAGTCTTCATCCATTTTGTGATGCCATAGAAGCCTGTTAGTGTCTTCCCTTACTTGCTGAAGATTACGAACCTTTGAGCACAATGAGAATGAGAGCATGTGATATTTAATTTGACGTATATTTAAAATACCTACTGCCAAAAGATCTCAACCTTGAAAGTGAATGTAGATGTTGCCACGGAGCTCTGCAGAAGACTAGATCTTGAAAATACATGACAAAAAAGCTTTATGTAGTGTTTAATTATTGGTATTATTTTGCCTTTTCTTCTTAAAGTTAGCTATTCCTCTTGCTGACACTGGAAAGGCATCATACCCTCTGTAGACAGAAAAACTTCGAGTTAGTCCCTCCCCTTCATGAGCTCTGTAGCTATTGAACATCTTGTGTCTTTTAGCAACTGGAATTGTTTCTGCCGTCTTAATCTGTGAAGTAGAAATGCTACTAAAGCATATATGACAAAGTTTAATGGCTTTCTCTATCAGTGAAAGCAGGAACATGCAATAAAACTTGAAGTATTAATAAAGTTAGTGAGATACTATAAAATTTTAGCAGCTCATTAATAGTTTAAATGACAGAACAAAACAGAAAGAATAGGTAGGAAGTGATACTACATGACCATCAAGTCAGTGGGATGCCATACTAATGTCAGTGATTTCAGTCAATTTCCATTTCTGAAGAATTGATCTAATGAAGTGGATAATTAAGTTTAGCCCAGAATATCCAGAAGAAACTACAGAGGAAATTTAGCCCAACAACAAAACATGAGTATCCAAATCAGAATTTAACCTTGTAACTAGAGCTGACAATATCATACCTTGAAAACCCTGCTGGAAGGTGGCTTACAGGCCTAGTGGTAACAAGGATCATGACAGCAAGTGCATGCTATCAGTTTTGCACGGACCAGGAGGAAAGAAAGCAGCCATCAGGAAGCAGAAATGTTTGTGTCCTTCAGAGGGAGACCTTCCTACAAGTTCTGGGCTAGACTCTGCTTAGGCTGCAGCATCAGCTTTTCAGGTAGAAACTTCCATGAAGTTAAAGTTTATTTAGTCTGAGTTCCCTCTTCCCAGCATATACAAAATTTATCCTTCAATCTTGCTAATTCTTGTCCCTGCTGCACCAGTGAGAACCTTTCCTGGGCTGAGCGCCCCACACAGGTATAAACCGAGGAGCCCCAGCATAATATAATGTCATAATATAATGTCAAGGTTTTCATCTACGTAGAAACATGCTTAACAGCTACACATCAATCAGTAGCAAATAAGTATGATACATGTAGTAGTTACGGCATTTGTTACAGCAAAGAAAATCCAAGAGGTCATTCAACAATGCAGGAGCAACGGCTATGCAGAACTCCAACTCTGCTTCCAAAAATGAGTCTGTAAAATGGAAAATTGAATAAAAATGTAAGAAATACTGCTCTGGTTATATTTCTATTGAAAGTAATATAAAAATATTGCTGTTTCTGTGTCACAGGGGGTCCCCCTAATGGTTTGCATTTGTGTTGTTGGACATTTATTTTAAATATGTATTTTTTTAATCTGTAAGAGGAGAACATTTTCATCTTGTGCTATTTTTATCTATTTATTTAAATAAATATTTATTGTTAAATATTCATCTATTTATTTATTCACCTAACTGACCATTAGGTGCTTAAAATCCCTTTTATCAAGACCTGGTAGAGCACACTAGTGGTCACCGAACCATCCAGCTGGAGTCATAGCAAAGACACAGTTTAGGAACTGCAGTTCTTCCCCTGGGAAGCATTAACCCCTCCAGCATTTACTCCTTGCGAGAGCTGAGTGCCACCTCGTCTTCTCAAGAAGAAAGATTCATGCGCTTTCATTTAAGGGAAGCAGCCTACAAGGATTCACCAAAATGATGAGTACAAAATCTGACTGATGAGTACAGCCAGGAAACGCTTCCAAAACGTAATTGTCAACAGTCAGTTAATATTCTCCTCCCCTCTCTGAGGGGTTGTCACACCCTCAGATAAAATACACAGTAGGTTTATGATTTGAGACTCCCAGAAGGACAGAAGCCAACGTGGGTACTGAGACTGAGTGGATGGAAAGGGGGTGTGGGAGAAGCATTGCTGTGGGTGCCTGTAGGAAGGTCTTCCTCCCACTGGCAGCACTTCCTGCCCACCTGGCCACCACTAGGGACTTGGGTTGTGTGGAATAAATGTGTGGCTCTGCTGTACGTAAAAAAAACCAACTATTTTTGTGAGCCCAGGGAAGGCACAGGAGGGAGAAGTGGAGGCCAGGAATCTCTGAGACAATAATAAAAGTGTAAAAAAATTATTTTATGTGAAAATTATGAACAATAAACTTGTTCCTCTTGAGCAGCGGTATGGATTTCTATAGGAAATATGCCAGTCTTTATGGGATACCTGTCTGTGAGGGATATGTGATGGGTAATGGGGAAGTTATATACACACACACACTTCCTAAAAAATAATCATGCCAAATTTCATCTTGGATTTGCCTTCCCAAATCTATTTCCCATTTACTTTTTATCAGCAGGGTTAGTCTTACTAGATCCAGGACATATATGTGTGGGGATCTGAAACTGTTTTGAGTCCCTTATCTCTGCTTCATTTTCTACTTTCTTTTTCACCTGATGTGCTTTCAGATACCTTTGATTTAGAAACACCCAAAAAACTGTTATCAGGTTCCCTTAGCTGAGACAGGACAGCCAAGTATTTTAGTGCAGTTGTTATAAGTATTTCTATACTGCTAGAGGAAATCACCAACAGTTAGAAGGAGAGTAAAATACAATTCCAAGAACAGTAGAAGTTTTAACCTTTTAATTCTCCATTCTTTTACTCGTCTCTAAAAGTCCCAGACTGCAACCATCAGAGCTGTATCAATTTACCAGGTGAAGACCCAACTCCCTGACTTCAGTTACTAGCAAGACTTCTCTATGAGGTCTTGAATCTATAGAGATATGTTTGTATATAGAGTGATATATGATGGGGAGGCACTCTTTATCAGGGAGTGTAGTGAGAGGACAAGGGGTAATGGGTATAAACTAAAAGAGGGTAAATTTAGACTAGACGTTAGGAAGAAATTTTTCACTGTGATGGTGGTGAGGCAGTGGCCCAGGTTGCCCAGAGAAGCTGTGGATGCCCCATCCCTGGAAGGGTTCAAGGCCAGGCTGGATGAGGCTTTGAGCAACCTGGGCTAGTGGGAGGTGTCCCTGCCCATGGCAGGGGGTTGGAACTTGATGATCTTTAAGGTCCTTTCCAACCCAAACCATTCTGTGATTCTATGATTCTATGAGAGAAATAGAGAATTACATAATGCAGTTCTTGAACAAAATGGTCACCCTTCCCTAAAATGCAAATGAATTTGTTTTTAGATACTGCTACTTGAAATAATTTTGATCCTTTGGGGTTCCAAGGCACAGGTTGTCCTTTTAGCACACATTCTGCCAAGCCTGAATTCTTTAAAACTACCATGATCCTTTAAATTTATTACTGGTTACTAACAGCTTCCCATGTTTCACTTATATTTCATGTTGGAACCAAACATACAATAAAGCACAGGCAATATTTTTTACCTTTTTCCTCTCTCAAATTTATAGCATGAAGTCCTGCATTAAAATAATTCATGATGGATAATAGAACCTTAAAGCGTATTGCAAAATTAAGTCAGAAGAATGGCGATATGAGTAATTTCATAATAAAATGATGAGGCTAGCTCCATGGTACTGATTTCTTAGAAGATGCTCTGTCAGCTCACTGATTCATACTAGACAGTAAATTTCATCTTTCACATGTTTTCTTTTCCCAGTTTTTTATTATAGTCATTTTCCCTCTTAAATATTAACTTGTATCGCTACTTTGTGAAATATATTTTCTGACACTCCAAAAGCTGTGGATTAAGCAATGCTATATACATAGCATAATAAAGAATTGTTGGGACATTTTAATATAATCACCTTATAAATACAGTAGAAGAACATCACATCATCATCATCAATATTATTATTGTAAGAGAAAGAACTGATCTTCCAAGATTTCAAAAGTCTGATGTTGGGTAACTTTCACGCAGAGTGTTTTTTTACTCTACAATCAAAATTTTAATCATATAGTCTCGTTCAGACGCACTGAAGAAAATCAGCTCATCAGAAAGTGAGAAGACACATGATTTTAACAGCAATAGCATGTTGTAAGGTTACTTTGCAATCGCTTGTGTTGAACACTGTAAACAACCACGATATTTAGTGAGACTCCATAAAACCCCAAGGATACCCAGGGGGAAAATGATGCCATAAACCCATGATGAATTGCAATTTACCAGAGAATCGTTGTGGTACCAGTATAGCTACTACAGAAACATCTTGGAGAGAAGAAAAGTACGCCATAGTTCTCTTAGCAATACGTTTTTTTAAGACAAGACTTTTCTGCCATTTTTGGTCAGTTTGGCATGCTATAATTGATTTGATCCACCTGTTTAATGCATTCATATACACCAAAGATCACTACCTCTAAGTGCCCCATCCTACAGCTGCTGAAGGGGAAATGGAACTCAAGTTAACAACTTTACAATGTTAAATGAGGTGAAATAGATCACTCCAATACAATACATCCAATGTGATTCACAATAAATTGCAACTTGTAATAATTTCAGTTCTCACTTTAAAAATTATACTCTGTGTACTTAAATAAAAGAATATTGCTGTTCTGAAGTGAAATTGAACCACTAATCTACATTTCTGTGAAACTAGCTGTTCCCAGTATGGTTTCACTTCTGGCACTGTAGTAAAAATCTGGTCTACTCTGTAGTGAATTTTTATAAAGCTTATGAACATATATAGCATCTATTGCCATAGTAGAGTTTGCAATAGCATTTGATACAGTTAGCCATTTGGTCTCACAATGTAGGGAAGTTTGTGCTGTTCCCACTTGGTAGACAGAGACACAAGATTGCACCTACACTGTCCTGCAACAGAGTCTTCCAATGGTGGCCATTGGGACAAACTGACCAGCTACTGACACCACCTTTGCACAGGAGCATCCTAGCCACGCCTCAGGGAGACAGCCATGAGCAGCACAGGTGCTTCAAGCTTGGGACTCTCCCCTCCAAAAACATGAAACTTCTGTAGCCCAACAGTCATGGAACAACTGTGCCCCCATCTTGCCCCAGCAGACCTCAAATTCTTTCATCTCAAATTCTTTCAAAAGCTTGGGGTGAAAACACCACATGCAGCTGTCTTATATGCTGAAGCAGACATGTGGTATTAGCAATGGGAAGGCTGGAAGAAAGCCTCTCCAGGAGGAGCTGTATACTTCTTTTCACACCTAAGAACTTAATCTTCAAGCAGCAATTCAGCAAAGATCTGTTGAACAGATGCAGAGGATCAGCTGCAGCAATGGACAGATGGATTAACTACCACAAGGCCAGCAATGACAGATACTGTGCAAAGAGTCATCCCTCTTTAGTCTTGGCTGCAAGAACAACTCCAGGTACCAGTACAA
>NW_010125247.1:0-5464 GCF_000699245.1 Pterocles gutturalis
GGAGGGCTGCCAGTGCTGCCTGCTGAGATGGCCAGAGCTTGCAAAAAATCTCTGCTGGAAAGAGACTCGGCAGTGCCGGGAAAATGGCAGGGGGTAGAGATTGGGGGGGGGGAGGGGGATCGTGGAGGGGTGTTAGTTTTTTTTAAAGATTTAAAGCCCCTTCAAAGCAGAGAGCCCCTTGCTGCCAGCCATGTGGGCTGCCCCTGTGTGCGGGGCGCCTGGGGCAGGGTCTGGCCGCCCACGTCCCTCTGCAGATGGACATTGTGGTACCTGGGGGGCACTGAGGTCCTGGGGACCAAAAGTTGCTTGCTCTCTGGGTTTTGGCCTGGGACCCATCTCTCTGGAGGAGAAAAACCAGGCTTGAAGCCCTCCAGGAGAGCAAGTATCCTGAATTTTGAGCCATGCAGTCCAGCAGGAGGTTTTGGTGATTTTACACCAACCTTCCCATTTGAAAACCCCGTCCTAGAGAAACCACCAAGCAGACAAAAGAAAAAAATGCCCTTGGGGTTTCAGGGAGTTGATTCTCCCCTTGCAGCAGTGAGCGAGGCACCTTCCAAATAGCATTGTGTTTTGGTTTTTGTATTTTGGTTTTTTTGGGTTTGTCTTTTTGGTTTTTTTTTTGGTTAGGAAACAAATGTTGCAGCCAAGTAGTATTTCTCTTCTTGAGGGATTTGAGTTCCCGACACGAGTCCCGACGTGTGCGCTGAGTGAGTGGGCTGGTCCCATCAGTTCAGGTGGCTCTGTTCCCGCTTCCTTGGGTTTTCTTTGCTTTGTCCTCACCTCCAACACTTTGGTACTTGCTGTCAAGAGAGAGAGAGAAGAAAAAGATAAATTATTTTTTGATGCCACAGAAGCCATGTACATTAACCCTTTTTTGGAGAGCGACCCATTTTAGAGGTGAAATATAAAACTACGTTTTCCCCACCAGCGCAAAAGTGATCAGGTTTTAAAAAAATGACATGTGCAGGCACAAGATGCACATCTCGGTTTAGCATGTGCTGGCATGGAAAGCCTGGTGGGATGTATTTACAGAGCTGGGTCCTTCCTGGGGTCTTGTTCTACGCAGCTGGGCTGAGCATCCCCTTGGAGAAGTGGCTGGTTTTGGGCAGAGGAGTGAAGCCTGCCCTGAGCTGGCAGCGCGTGCTCGGAAGGTTCAGCCGAGCCAGGTGGGATGCTGTGGCGGTGCCGCTCCCACCAGCTCGGCTTTCTGCAATAATTAAAAATACTTTTCTGATTAGTAGCTAATGGCTTCCGTGGTATTTCTGTAACATTTCACAACCGTGCGCTGATTTTTTTTTTTTTCCTGTATGAAGATGCACATCGCCTGCGGTGGGTTAGAAGAAGAGGTTCCCCAGCAGAAGAGGTTGAGGGAAACCGCCGGGTGGTTGTTCTGAAATGAGCTGGGACTTTTTGCAAGGTTGTGCGTCTTCTCTGAATACATTTGAGTGACCTTTATAGCAGATGTCATGAGGTACCGGTCTCATTTCCCCAGGTACCTTTGCGGTGTTCCCATCAGTGTTGGATACCCTGCTGCCGTGTCCTGCCCTTGCTGTTGTCCGTCCGTCTCTGTTCCTCCCGTCTTTTCTTCTTTTTTTTTTTTAAAAAAGATGCAGACATAATGCTGTGAACTGAAATAAATTATTTATACAATGAAAGGGCCTGATAAAAAAAAAAAGTGTTCTTCTGCTCATTTCTCAATATCAGTGCTGCGTTTTACCGTTGGTTCTGGGTGGATGTGCTGGAGGAGGTTGCTCCTGCCTCCCTGGGGAGAGGAGATGTGGGCACGGGGACGTGCTGAGGGTCACCCCGCACGGGTCTGTCACCTGGCAGCCCTCCTGCAGCTTGTCCCTCTAGGACGTGGGGAACAGCGCTAATTTTGCAGTTAATGAAATCTGAGCTCTTTTGCAGGTCATTTAATTCCTCTGCATCTCTGCTGCTGTCTGCCAAGAGGGAAGAATCCCGCTGGGTGTGGGTATTTTCTTCCCTCGCCTCTTTTTATTTTAAATCTGTGTGAAGGAGGTGATCGCCCTGCGCGCAGCACTTGGAGGAGGGAGCGAGAAAGTTTCTGGGTTTGCTCGGCGTGGCTTTTCTCAATGCGGGTGGCAGAGAGCCAGGTCTGCAGCGGTGACAGCCCCGGGAGGGCCAGCTGAGAGCAGGATGCTGCGGAGCTGGAGCCTGCCGCTGCTCCGGGGCGGCTGCTGACACAGGGAACACAGGGTGACATTTGGAGAGGAGAGCCGCAGCTGGGCGGTAAATGACTTTTTTTTCTTTCTTTTTAAATTGATGACACAGCAATGATGAGCCCCGTTGGGGAAAGCAGATTTTGGCCAGGCTGGGGGGCACAGATCCTGCTCAGGGTTTCCAGGGTGCACAGAGCCCAGGGTGAGGATGTGATGGCTGCTTTGCAGGATCAGGACGGTGGAGGCTCTAAAAGGTTGCAGGACCTTGAAATGAACCTACGGGCTTATCTGGTGATGCAGTTCCTGACCTCCTGTCGAGGCTGTCGGTGCACACCCAGAAATTGCTTGGAATGAGTTGGATGCGGTCTGTGGCATTCAAGGACTGATTTGCTTGGTGCTCAGCTGGCTTGTCACTACGAAGAGCCTTGGAAAGGTGCCATTCTTCATGCCCAAGGGGTTCTTGTCTCTCTGCCATGGGGGTGGCGTGGTCTGGTTCAGCACTCCTGAAGATGCTTCTGACCATTGCTTCCCTGGGCACCACCAGCCCTGTTTTCCAAGCAGCATGTGGGACATCCCATGTTTCTCCTGGCTGGCGTTTTGTGGACTGGAAAGCCCAAGAGCGGGTGCTGCACTGCCTGTGCCCTCCTTAGCATGAAAGCTCTGGTCCTCACCGACCCCACCGGGCTGGTTTGTGGGGGTTTTCCTGCTGGCGTGAGTCCTGCACACCGGCATCATGTCCCTGTACAGGCTCAACTGTGAGCAAGGGAGCCTGGGCTGGGGTCCCCTGGGGACACGGGGTGAGCTGCTGTGCCTATGCAGAGCTGCAGGGGGGGTTCTTCCTCCTGCTTTAATGGGGGGAACCATCCCTGCCCCAACGATGGAGGAAGAAAAACAGCCAGAAGGGTTTGAGCTGTAGGTTTTGAGGGGCTCAGCTGGGATGTCTCCGTTTATCTTCCTGCCAAAGCTGCTGGCTTGCGGGAAGGGGGAGGTGGGGAAGGTTTGTGTCTTCTTGCAAGCAAAGCTGGCTGTGCCTCGAGCTGTAAGGATGGACATCCTCCTTGAAGTCGCGCAGCCTCTCCCCCTGGCCCCAGAGTGCTTCTGTCAGCAGGGGTTTTTGTGCAGTTAGGCCAGTTGTCATGAAAACATTGCGCAAGGAGCTCGCTGACCTTGTGGCACCCTCCAGCAGCGTGCTGGCCGGGATGGATGCTGCCGTGCCATCGCCTTGAGCAGGCGGTGCAGTGAAACCATGTGATGCTGGAGCTGTGGTCCCCAGGCCCATGTTTGGGGAATCTGGTGGCCTCTGGAGCCCAGGCCACCATGCAGTGCCCAGGGATGCTGCCCCTGCAGGGGACCAGCCGGGAGAAAAAGCCGCGAGGAAGCAACTGCAGCAGATCTCCGCAAGCATCGTCTGGGAGCAGCCGAGAGGACCTGCCACCTTTTCCCGTCCAAGGGCAGAAAAGGGCAAGAAGAGAGCGGAGCAGGGCTGGGGTCCAGCCTGGAGACAGGACAGAAATCAGCAGAGAGATGAGCAGCCAGCGTGTCCCCCAGCCACTTCTCTGCAGGTGCCTGACATGAAAGCCACCAAGGGAGGGCTTCCTGAGCCACCTCCGCTTGCTCTCGCTGACAAGGGTGCTTCAAATGTGGTTTGGCATGTCCCACGATGTCATACACATGGTTTCGGGATGTCTCCTCCATCCCCAGCGCCCTGCAGCCCTTCTTCGGCCAGTTCTCCCTGTGCCTTGCCTCTCGGTGTCTCAGCTGAACAGGTCTTTCTCCCTCTCTTTCCCCAGTTGTCCTCGTTAAGCTAAATCCCTCTGCTTTATTGCAAATGGGATTTGCTCCCAAGCAAGTGTCTTTAAAAGGATCATCTTGGTTAATGGCATTCGCAGAGCGCTGAATCCTGGAAGCACGGTGTAGTGCCAAGAGAGCTGTTTCTTTGCAAAGCACAAAGTACTTTTGGTTAAAGTTTGGGTGGGGTGAGAATGACCATGTCTTAAAATTAGACCATAAACTGCTACAAGAAGAAAAAAAAAAAAAAAAAAAAAAGATCTCACGCTGATTCAAACTTGGGCCCTGTTTGCTTTGTTTTCATCCAGTCAGCTCCATCCCAGAGCTTCTTCCAGGTGAATTACCCCAAATCACACAGACTTTTTGTTCGACCAGCCAAAGGGCACTGCTGGGCATCAGGGCTGTGGGACACCAGGCACTTTACACATGGATCACGTTAAAAAAAAAAAAAAAAGGTTGCTCTTGCCTACTAGAGTGAAACAGACATTTCAGAGCAAAAATATTCTTATCAAGGATAGTTGGTGATGCTTAGGGAATATGGAGAGCCCAGCCTAGGAGTATTTGCTCTAATAAACCATACTGTTTATTCCAGCTTAGCTTGTGTTTGCTTCCCTCAGATATTTGAATGAGGTTTAAGGGAGGAAAACGTACAGAAAAAGAGACCAACTCTCCAGCAACTACATTAAAATACTGCTGGAAGGGGAGTTATGCAGCCTAGAAATCCCCCAGGTGTTCACCCTGAAGCTATACCCAGCCAGGAGGTGACCAGAAATAATCCCATGTGCCTAATGACCCCTCATCCTCCCTCCCTGACAGTCCTGACTAATGGCATTTTAGGGCTTGCAAAAATGCTGCGGCATGTTGGGAGAAGTGCTGCTGAGCCCCTGGCCATGGGGTGCTGGGGGAGAGGGGCGGCAGGCTGGCAGAGAGCGGCTCACCCAGCTCTTCATCGACCCAAAGACTGTATTATTATCATTATCATTATTATTATTATTTTGTTACTACTTTTGCCCAGCACTTCCCAAATTTTGCAGCTGGAGTACTGCCACCTTGCAAAGTTTCTTGTGATCCCCCGGTGCCGGAATATTCCCAAAAGTTGGTGTCCAGGGAGACAGGAGGAAGACCTGAAGCTCCTGAGCCAACCCAGCGATGCTTTTGGGCCCCTACTTTGCTGCTGGAAAGAAAGCAGAACACAAAGCTGGGGCTCTGCCACTGGCTCCTGCCTAACCCTGGTCACATCACTTTAGATGTCCCCAGGCTGTGTTTCCACAGGTGTCACAAGAAGGTTGCCAGCATTTTTCTTACTCCCAAGGCTTAAAAAAAAAATTTAAATTGGTGGTGGTGGCAGCATTGTGATACTCAGATCCCATACTAAAGACGCTAAACCTGCAGGATTGTCCCTTACGTGATGGGAAAGGGGTTAACAGTGCGTAGGTGGGGGGATCGCTGCAGGTCCGGGTCCTCCTGCATGCTCCGAAGAGTTTCATCGGGGCTGA
>NW_010125247.1:5504-20114 GCF_000699245.1 Pterocles gutturalis
ATTTAATGCGTCGTCAACCCACAAAACCCCTCCCAGCCGTATCCTCCAAGTTATGGCTGCAAGAGGGAAGTTAATAACCCATTTTTAAACCCCCAAGCCCATATTTGAGGGCTCCTCTGCAGCTCTGGGGATGGTGATGGGGTCCTGCAGGCAGAGGGGGTGGCATACAGCCCCCCGACACCGCCCCAGCACCGTGCTGTTAGCGGACCGGCTGGGTCTGCAGGGCTGGAGGCAGCTCAGGACCCTGCAGATCCACCCACGCCGAGGTGAAAGACTGGTGGGACAAGGGGAACACAGGGCAATTGTGGTGCTGGTTAATGTTTAAACAGCTCTCGGAAAGCCCCCTCCCTTGCCGCTTGCGCTCCCTAACAAGGGGGCCCTTCCAACTCTTTGGCAACTTCCCCATTCTTTGGCTCCTGCTGCCTGTTCACAATGCCCACAGGCAGCAGGGGAACGGCAATGCCACGGCTCTGCCCACTGCATCCTCCCAGGACGGACCATGCTCCTTCCCAGCCAACCTCAGGAACTAGAGACTATTTAGAAGGGAGGATCTGCTAGAGCTGGTTGGTACCAAGGTGATAATGAGTTGTGGGGGAAGAAAAATAAATAAAATAACAGCCCACCACTCATACACCATTCTTGGAGTGCACGCTTCGTGGTTCTCCACCCAACCTACCTCGTGACAGCTGCATCTCCAGAAGAAGTGGCCTTCAGCCTTCCCCACGCACGGTTCTCCATCTCCCACATGTGGCCAAGGGATCTGGTGGTCCCAGAGAGGTGGGGAGACCCCGCTGATGGCTCTCCACAAACCTCAGCCCAGCTCTGGGACCTGCTATGTTTATTCTGGGACTTCCAGCAGCCTCAGAGCATCTCGACTGGGAATGGAGCAAGGATGCTTTAAACTCACCTCCCGCCAGTTTTGCCCGCAGCGTCTGGCACCAAAGGCACCCAGCCCAGCCTCTCCTGAGGTGCTGCCCATCTTCATCTTTCCATCATCTCAAGGGTGTGATGCAAAGTATCCCACAATGAGGCATCCCCCATCTGCTGCAAAATCTGTAGGACCAACAGGCTGTCTGGAGCCCCCTCCTCCTTCCCCTGATGACCTCCTGGAGAACTTGATTAGAGCAGAGTGGGCTGGCAGGGGGGGTTAAACTGCTTACTGAACCTCAGCATCAGCATTCCCTTTCAGCCTGGCTGCTCCGTGTCCCTGGTAACTGCCAGGGTGCAAGGAGTGAAAAACCGGAGCATGATTGCAGGCGAGGAAGTCCTGGTGTGAAAAATGTGTTTGAAGAGCGCGGCGGAGCGTGAGGAAGCCATAAACCCCTCGGGGAGGTCACTGAAAGGACTGCTTTGGGACAAAGCCAGCCCTGCTGGGGTTTTTATCACCCCAGCCTGAGGGTTTATCATCTCTGAGGATGTTCTGAGCTGAGCAGAGCCTGGACTGGCTCATTTGAAGCTCTGGATGAGGGACAGCGTGGGAGAAGAGGGCTGGGGGTCCACGAGGAACATCCTCGTCCCCCACCTCCTCCCCACCTGCACAGACAGGCACCAGCTGCCGCCCCCCAGCCCTCTTTGGGGGTTGTGAACACCCAGGCTGGATGTTTGTTGTGCTGTCGTCCATGGGAGACTTGGGTGCCTAACGCTGCTTTAATTTTTAGTTAGAAAACAGAGAGTGAGGCAGAAAGATGGGAGGGAGAAGGAAGGGGGGGCTGTGTTTGCTGAGACTGTGGTGATGTCCAAGTTCTGATCTGTAATCTCTTGCGAATAAGTCCTGGGTATGGTTTCTATATATATGTTTATACCCGTATATCAGTTTATATATATATGTTTCTATATGGAGGTGGCAGAGATGCTTTAGATGGGCTGAGCAAGGTGACGTGTCTTTTGGAGCCCATTTGCCTGGGCAGACTGGGACAAACCCAAATTTCCACTAAGCCCTGAACTGGGGTTGCTGCAGCGGAGCATCCATGGGAATGGCCATCTGGCCCCGTCACTGCCTGCTCCCGGGCAGGCTCAGCCCTGCAAGGGCATGTCTCGGTGATCAATAAACCAGGGTGGGAGAGGCCCCGTGCAAAGTGTTGGCATCTGTAATGGAGTTGCTGGGAAACCATCCAGCGCTCCTCCTCCCTTGCCATCCAAAATTGAGAATTCATCAAAAACAAGCCATTTCATGGAAATACTGATGGCAAAATGCCACCACGGGGGTGAAAAAGAAGCAAGCCACAGTGACCTCGAGCATTTGGATAATGCTGAGACAACCTTTCTGGAATGGATCCTGTTTGCTTTGAGATGGCTCTTGACCGGAAATTTTTTAAGGCGTGTTCTGTTATTAAATGTATATAATGAAATCTGTCTCACAATCTGAGCTCCACAGCACCGCACAGCATCCTCCCAGCGGGGTGATGCTCCCTGAGAGCATCCCACCCTGACATACCTGGGTCCTCTGGCCTCTCTGGGAGGTCCTTCCTTCTTCTCAAAGCTGTGCTTTTTTTTCTCCTCAAGTATCCAGAAGTCTCTGGTATCAGTAATCCAGAAATCTCAGGAAACTCTTGGGAGCAGAAAGAGCAGCAGAAGAAATCCCTTCCCTTTTCCCCCTGCTCCTAATCTCCTGCCCTGTTGGAACTTCTTTTATCATGAAATACAGAGAAAATTGTTGGGTTTCTAATGATCTGAATTCCCTCAGTCAAGACAAGACTCAGCTTGCAAAGAATGTGAATAATTTATGTGTAGATAATAATGAGGGCAGGAGCAGGAGGAAAAAGGAGTTTGTCTTTCCTTCCCCCCAGTGCAGCTCCCGAGGCTTTGCCCTGCCCAGAACAGCGATTCCTGACTATCCCAGGTGGACCAATCTACGCGGGGACCTTCCTTTGGCTCTGCAAGCAGAACCCTGCTTTTCGGCTTTAATACAACCTACAGCAGATGCAATTGCTAAACAGGAGCGGGAAGAAAGACTTTTCTCCCCAAATTCACCCTAAACCTGTATTCTTTTGCATCCTTGCATATGCTGGATTAGCTTTTTCTCTGTCGGCACATCCCTGGGAACAGTGCAGAGATCCAGCTGCCAGCCTCAGCCTTGCAAACACAGCAACAGGCTCTCCAGAAAGATAAAAAGAATCAAAGATCTACAGCTCAGCTACTCTTTGCAATGTTGAAAAAGAAGGGGAAGGGGTTTGGAAGCAGGAAGCAGAGACTCCAGTGCATCTTGCCTCTTGATGTGAGCTCCCAGGACATTGCTAAGGGCAGCTCATGAAAAGTCTGCTCCTGCTGGTAAAACATAGCTGAAGGCAAGGGGGACCAGCAGCAGTTAGAGCTGAAAAGGCAAATCCGCTTAAAAAGATGGCCTTTTTGGTGAGAGGAATATTGGCAGCTTCAAGTCTGATTCAGAAAATAATGCAGGGAAAATTCTAAACAGCTCAGCCTTTCCCCCCCCCCGTCCATCTCAAGATCTGTTTCTTTTCAGAGCAAAGAAAGGTGAAGCCTAAACCTGAATTCCTCACTCCATCCCCACATCAGCTTTTTTCTTGTCTTGTCTTGACTCTACTGTTGATCGGGTCACTCAGAAAAACAAACCAACTCACAGGGAGATTTTCTCTCCTCCCCATCCTCAACATCTGCCATTAGCAGAGGGGGGGATAGATAGGATGGGAGTGGGGCTGACTTACTGTCCCTGCCTGGAACCGCCCCTTCAGGCAGACCCCCCCAGTTAACGGCAAAAAGGTCGAAGGGATATGTCTTGGCTGAGGGAGCTAGGATGGAGAGGGAGCTTTGCAAAGACAGCTCCTAGCTAAGTTAATCAGGTTGCTTGAAGCTAAAACTAGGGGAAAATGGCATCCTGATTTAAAAAAGAGGCTACTTTGTCAAAATAGGGTCAGTCTCACCTACGTGCAGTTGGACGGCTCTTCCCTCCATCCCTGGGCGCTGCTGGGGCATGGTCCTGCCGTGTCTCATCCATCCTGGCTGGCTGGTGACAGCGGGGAGCTTCCCCGGGGACATCCTTACAGCCCGCCTGGGCTCCTGCCCCTCAACCTCAGGCCATGCTTGGGCACGCTGGCGTGGAGCAGCCGACAGCGCAGGGTTGTGCAGGATGGGCACGGACAACGTGCTTGTGGATAACGTGCTTTTAATTACTATTAATTACTTAATTGTGCTCTCCACAGCTTGGCGTAAGACAACCCCGTTAATTGCTCACAAACAAGCTCTGGACACGTACAAGCGGCAACGGAGACAGCAAGTCATTGAACCCTGTCCCTTGCAGGTCTGGCCCCTTGTTTTACCTGCCACGGAGGACACAGTTTCTGGTGATTTGCCCCAGGGTTTCTGTGTTAGTTTTCCAGATGATTTTCAGGTTGACCTGATGGCTGAGGGTCCAGCTTTGGGGTGCTCTCACCTCCTTAGGAACTGTCAAGACACGGAAGGTAATTTCCAGCAGCTCCAGGGGGTCATACCGAGCTCTGAGGGCTCTCAAGGACAGGAGGGATGGCAGGAGTCCCCAGCGCTTCTTTTTCTGGTTGTCACCGGGAGAAATGCGAAATAAAAGCAGGGAACGAAGCCCCCGGATCCCTGCAGAGCCCTGGCCGGGCTGCAGTGGAGTCCCCAAGCTGGGCTGGGTGCAGCAAGTTCTGCAAGACAAGAGAGATGGGTGACAGACTGAAGAAATGCAGTTTTAGTCCTAGACTGCTCAGGCCAGGCCTAACATCTTCGAGGGAAAGCAGCGGGTCCTAAGTGTGGGAGAATTAAAAAGAAATCAACTTGCAAACCAAAATGCTGGCAGAACCTCACATCAACAGGGGCTCCAGGCAGCAAAATCGATCCCAATCACATCTTCCAGGCCATGCTGGTCATCAGACATGATCTTAGCACAGGGTGCAAGGAGGAGGAAAAAATACAAACTTAAATTTTGTATGGGCGAAACCAAGATAATCCATGGTTACAGCATCGAGAACCACATCAGCCAAAACATAAGAAAGTCCTGGGGCAACCATTCCCATGATGAGAGAGGAGGAAGGTTTAGAGAGAGCATCAGGGCTTGGTCAAGGTTCTTGGTGCAGCCACCGTGGGACTTTATTCCAGTAGAGCTTTACCAAAACGCCCGTGCCACCATACCATAGGTGTGTTTGCACCCCCTCAGCTGGTCCCCTGCCAGAGGAGTGTCGAACCTACCACTCAGCATCACCAAGAAGCCTTTAGCCCCTCCATCGCCCACCATCATCCCCCTCCCCACCTCCTTGACCACCAGCAGGACAGCCAGGAGGGGCTGGGAGGTGTTCCACCTCCATCACAAGGGTTAGTGCATCAGCATCCAAAACGAGAGACGTGTCTGACTCAGTCTGATCATGCTCACGTCCCCAAAAAACCGGAGGGTGTGCAGGGGTGCAAGCGCACACGTGCATGTATCACACGTGTTTCACAACTCTCAGCTGATGGTGTTCTCATAACATTGACTCGATCATCCCCAGTCCCAAACAAAGCCAAAAAAGACTCCTTCCTAGGAAAGAAAAATGGCTGGGCGAGTGTTCCTTGAGCCCACATCGGCTCCAACAGCATGTCAGGCAGTAATTAATCACTACAGGTATTTGCTGATACGTAATTACGCGCAGTGGAAGGTCTGGCAATACCGTTTGCTATCAATCATCACTGCGGATCAGTCACGTAGGCTGGGTCAGCTCAGAAGCTGGCTGCCAGTTATTCCAAAGGCTGATGATTCAGGTAAAATCAAACCCATTGGGTTTAATGTCATGTCACATTCCTGTCCTAAACACCTCCTGCAAGATCCTCGCCTGTGCCCAGCTGCACGGGAGATTAATTCAAGCAGGAAATATTTCCGGAACCGCACTCGGTAAAATGCGATGGCTTCATGGGCAGGGGGTGTTTGCTCTCTGGGCTGTGCAGACATTTGCTGGCACATGTACCCTTAGCCACAAGGAGTTTACACGCCCTTGCAGAATCCATCCCGTGCAGCAGGCAGGGCTTTTGCAAGACTCCGCCACCGACCTTCCTGTAGGTGTGATCCCAGCTCACCCGCCTGATTGCCACTCATGGAAATTTTATGGGGAGCTTTGCGATGTTTAGTGGTTTAGCAAAAGCTCCACATCCTGGGGGTAACTTTTCACACCACAGAGCCTCACCTTCCCTCCGGGCTGTCAGAAGGAAAGGGGAATTTGCAGGCTCCCAGGTGAGACGGCAGATGAAAAGAAGGCAGTACTAGGCTTTAAACAAAAACAACCCGTGAGTTTGATGCCACTCTCAGGATTCTGCAACAGCCTGACTCATGAGTCTTAATTATCTATTTATTTATTAACCTGAGGATTTAAAGGAGCCCCTTCCACCCACACATTTTTGGTGTGGTCAGACCCCTGTTTCCCAGAAAAAGGAACATCCTAGCCCCTGGTCTACACCCTGGTGCTGAGCGGCGATGCAGAGCTGCTCATTCTCATTGGACATGGTGAGTCCCTTCTGGCCCCTGGCACAACCTGTCCTTGGGGATTTGGCTGTCCTAGATGACACAGGAGATTTTAACTCTCTCTGGGAGACCGCAACTTGTTTAACTCTGCCTGCTGGAAGGGGTTTTGCCCTTCTAACAGCCATTTCTGCAGAAGTTGCATGCACAAGCCTTCCTGACATTGTACATGAGTAAGGCTGGTGAAGTCATCTGGAGAAAATGGAGGATGGCTGCAATGACCAAGCCCCAGCAGGCTGGGGTGTTCCACCCACGAGTCAAACAAGCCACCAGCAGAGCTGGAGATCAACCCCAGCTCTCCCAAAAGTTTGATCCTGCCCCTATCCTGCACCACCCCGCACACATCTTTGCTGTGCCTGCAATGAGTAACTGTGGTCGCTGTCCTGAGGGTGGGATGGAGAGCCATCAAAATCCACAAGTGCTGAGTGACCACAGAGTCCAACATTACATCGCATGCTCTCCTTCTCCTTTTCAAAGGGAAAAAGGAGCCCAAGCTCTCAAACAGCACAGAGGGTGGGAGGCAGGTTGGAAAGCCACAGTGGAAGAGGGTTTGGTAAGATCCATCCCAGCCAGCCTGCAAACATGGCATCAGAGACATCAGGCACAGGTCTGGCCCTAAGGCTTCACCTTGGGTAAAGATGAATACTGCCAGGAGCCCCGGCTCTGCCAGGCGTAACACCGGACATGGTGCGATCCCCCCCGTTCAGTGTCACAGTACCTGCTTAGATCCTGCACAGGGGCTGGAAAGGGAGAGAGACACCCCGATGAGAGCGGTAAAACAAAGATTACCATCTCAGTGGCAGGGGGATGGCGTCTCCCTAACCCCATCGCACATGCCAGCCCCAGGGAGGTCCAGCCCCACATCTCCCCAGCTTCAGGGAGGAAGACAGACACGTTTCAGAGGTAGGGAGGAGCAGCATGTCCCTAGGGCAGGGGCTGACCCCACTGTTGGGGGTCACTAGCTCCAAGAAGAAGCATCCTCCCCGGAGAGACACATCCTCCCCCAGCCACCCGGGCTGTGCCTAGGGCGAGCACCTGGGGCAGAGAAAGCGCAGGGCTGGATGCCAGCGCGGATGGGTACATCCCCATTGATCTCATCTGGACTGGCCCAGGGCAGGAAAAAGCCCTTCCCGGTGGGCAGCAGCCCCCCCAGAGGAATGCGAGCTATGCAGGGACCAGAGGTCACTGCAATCAGAAGGGCGGCTGTAAAAGGGAGAGATAAACCTGAGGAACCGGGCTGGGGGAGGAGGAGGAGGGCACAAGTGCAGGGAGCTGCCAGAGGATGGTACAAGGCAGCCCCTCTGCCCACCCCCCCACTCCAGGCAGAGGGAGGGGGGAAGCGGGGGGCTGAGATGGGAGATGCAAGCACAGGGGCAGCATCTGCAGGGGGAGAGGTGCTGGGGAGACCTGTGAGCCTGGCCAGGGTAAAGGGAGCAAAACGTATCCATGGAAGGGGGGAAGTCTCTGTTTTTCTTGTGGCAGTCTACAAAAACTCCCCAAAATGGAAAACACAGGGAAAAAAAACAGAAGTGGTGGGTTAGGTACAGATGGAAAAAGCCCTTAGATGACTGTTTTGCTCTCAGGTTTTTTTTGCTCCCTTAGGCTAGAGCCTCCATTATGCAAGCAGTCATTCCTGCGGCTCAAAAATCAAATCAGTGGCTTAGGGGAGACAGATGGACATCTTGGCAGCTTAGCTGGTGACCTGCTCCCCTTTCTTGAGCCTTCCAGGTGAAAACACATATCCAGACACGCATTTTTGGGACACAGTCAGTAGTCTGGCAGCTCTGCTTGCTTGCCCAGAGCACAGACTAAGCCCTCAGTGAGAAGAAATCTCTGCTGGTCCCCATCCATCCTGTGTGAGCTGTCATAAACCCCCAGCAGATGCTCTGGATTTCATCCCACCTGGTTTGGTCGGAGCTGATGTGCCCTGGAGGAGACAATACCAATATAATCCCAGCTTCTACAGCAAGACACTGAGAGCCCAGCTCCAGTGCAAACTGAGAAAGGAAACGTTAGCCTGCTGGTCTGTAGAAAAGAGGATGGGAAATGTGACCCTTGGTGCCTCCAAAAATGAAGGGCGAACTGCGTGCTCTCATGGCTTTTAGCTCCATTTCTGAAGATGCAAGGCTTGTGCAATGGGGACCTCGCATGTCCCCAGACAGTCCATCACCCCAGTCCTGAGAAACTTGGGAACCTTTGGCCAGTCTCCTCCAGCTTTGGCAGAGGAGCTGAAGTCTCGCTGACACCAAGCGCCTACGAGCCCTGCGAAAATAGGTGACTTGCTCAAGAAGAAAGACAAATGCTTTAAATATCTTGAGTGAGGGAAGAATTCATCACTCGCTTGGCTCTTATTATACATCAGAGAAAGCTGTCATAAAAACCCCAGCCACAGAGAGCGGCCCAGGCATGAATCACTCACTGTGAGGTATCAAAGCATCCAACCACAGTGGTGAAACCCAAACAGCCCCAGCCATCCTCGGTGCTCCAGACTGGGTTATTCATTCAGGACAACTGCAACTGGCTGTTCAGAGCCCATTCCCCCAGCCCAGGCTGCCTCCCAGCTTTTGCCATGATTTAGCAGGCTAAAGGAAAATCCTACAACCACTTTTCAGGGAATACAGTGAAATCAAGTGACACGTATTGGGGCAGAAGCAGCACGGGATGGAGAGGAGAAAAGGAGCAGCTAAAAGGTGAAGTTTCAAGGCTGTGGGGATGAAACCCGTTCTCCACTATCCAGGATCACGGAGAGGGCTCAATACTGCATACCGAGATAATGCAGATGCCTAGAATAACCAAAATAGCCCAGATAACCCCTAGCCTGGGGTATGGCACAGCCATCCATCACTGAGACGGAGCTGTGGAGCCTGCTGTGACCTGACTCGAGTCATCACATCCCTCTGCTTTACAGATCCTGGGGCTGCTGATCCCAGGCATGGGCTGGGGAGGGGGTAATCTCAATGAATTGGTTCCACCTGATGAGCTCACATCTTGGCAGGACAGACCTGCAGCTGCCAGGAAGCTTAGTGGCGTATTTTCCAAGCTCTCTCCATCCATGCCTCAAGCAATGATGCCGGACGGGTCTTTTGCTGGAGGGGGAAGCAATAGTGAGTGAGGGCTTTGCCAAGTCTCACCGGTTTTTCAGCCCCTCCTTGTTTTCTTATCTGTTCTCTCACTTCCCCAAAGCCCTGTGAGTGCTGTAGCCAAGTCATCTCTGAAGTATGAGCCCTCAGCCACCAGCAGGTCAAACTATTCCCCAGCGTCATCTTGGTAGCTAACGGTTAAAGCCAAATCTGAAACCCCACATTTCCCAAATTTCCTTCTTTTGTAGAGGGATTCCCTCTGTTTCCTGCCACAGGCTTCATTTTCTCTCTGCTACAAGCACTTAGAAGAGTTTGCACTGTCAGAGAGACCAGCTCATCTGTTTGGCTATTTTTATTCCTCCTGCCCATAGCATCTTGAGAATTGTTTTTCCAGAATAATCTCTGGAGGTCAGGAAAGGAAAGAAATCATCTCAGATACAGCCGAATGGATTGGAGGCAATTTCCTACACAACAGGACCCTGTAATCATGCTGAAGTCTTTAATATTGATCCTTCAGTTAGAAGGAAATTCACATCGGAGGCACTCTCTTTAAGCAGTGCCTTCAGCATCCCATCGGCTGTTCACACCAGGTCTGGGGGGTGCCGGAGGTGCCGCTGGAGAAATTGGGGGTGGGGGCTCAGCCCATTGCGCTTCTGAGAACTAAAGGGTTTTGGTTTCTTTCCAGGACTGTTCAGCCTGAACTGAGCATCCCCCAAAAACTGCTCTTGTCATGAGCACGCCCAGGTCTGGCACCTAGAACCATGGAAAGATCAAGCCTCTGCAAATACAGATTTGTTTAGGAAAGGATAATCAAAATATTTCAGGGCTCAGCTCATTCTCCATGACGGCATGAGTCCCTGGGGAGCCAGGTTCCCTCTTGCTGCTTCTTGCAGAGAGCGTGGCCGTGCGGCAGCAAACCCAGCCTTGCCCACCAGCATGGGATGTGTGGAGCGCATCCTTCATCCGCGGCTGCTCGGCATGCAGGCACACGTAGGCGCTGGCTGGGAACGCATGGGCCGTGCCGTTTAGGAAATACTGCTGCTTCTGACAAAGCTGTGCAAAGGAGACTGAACTTTGGCAGCTCCTTTACCCTGGCTCCTACCACCAGGGTCGGTGCACTGGTCCCAGCGAGCCCCGACACCTTTGCCGTGTCAGCCATCCTTAGGCTTTGCACGGGTGCCACGAGGATCAGCCTACACCCGGTGGGTAATTACACAGGGTGCAAGTCTAAACGAGAGCATCCTTCTGAATTACCTCTGTGGATGCTTGTAACGTGAAGCTGTGCTGAGCCAAAATGTAAAAATGCATTCTCTTCATTACATTAAAAACAGAAAAACCCCTCACATTTATTCCTGGGTGAGAACATTCCCTTTAATCTCAAGTAGCACATTGGGATCAGCTGCTCTGCTGATAGGAGAAACAGGCAGAAAACACGCAGTTTCCTGACTTGGGAGCTGAAGGACAAGCCTAGGTGGAAATCACCTCCAGGGACAGCCCTGTTGACAGGCCAAAGTAAATATCAGCGTGGGCAAGACCCTGTTTCTGAGATGCAGAGGAAGCTTTTGACCACAGCCACCAGCACTTTGCTTACTCTTTGTTGTCCTTTAATGGCATGTCCCCAATGGTTTCTCTAAACCCCCTTGGTGCCCACCATCCAGAGACCCAACCGGCTTCCCTAGGGCCCCTTCCCTCATGTTGGCACCATGAGGGGCTAGTGATGAGTATCTTCCTCCCATCAGGACCATACCTTCCCTTTGGGCTCACCCCAACACCTTCTGGAGCCAACCCACGGTTCAGCTCCAGGCTCTCACGCGGGCACCACCATGGATCTGTCTGGCACGCTGTGCGGTAAACCCAACGAACTGTCTGGCTGCAGCGATCTGTTAATCCTCCTCTGGCCTCTTCCCTATCGAGGCATCATCTAAACCATCACACAGCCCCGCTGTTGACTTTGCTAGCCTTTGATCATTTATTCAAAGGCCGGACAGATTCGCTCTGTTATGACATTACGGGGCTCTAATTGGATTGAGAGCCAAGCCTGCACCTTCCCCTGTAATTTAGCTTTAATTAATGCCCATTTATTATTAACTGTTATCAGCTAGGCTTAGGCTTAATATCAGCTGGTTATTATCCAGAGGCCAGCACGGATTGTTTTCATCTCCTTTATTACCCGTTTCGATAATTTCCCCCTCCCCTGTTGACAGATGCACGCAAAACGTGCACGTCAGCAGAAAGGAGTGCTGTTAAGGAACAATGGGTCTTTCAAAGCTGCCAAAGCCAAAGGAAAGTCTCCCCGTGTCTCTAGGTCAGCACCCAAGCCAGCGTGGACAAAGAAAAATGCCCCTGTATTTCTCCAGGAGATACACAGCTTACCTTTTTATTTTTGCTGAGGCACAAAGCGTGTAACCGAGACTGGAAATCGCCAAGGAGCTATTTTGAAAGAATGGGGGCATTTTCGTGTTCTTTTATATTTTCCATTTTCTCTTTCCTGGCTTTAAGAAAAAACAAAAAAGAACAGAAAAAGAAATCTTTCCTTCCTCTTCTCTTTTATCACATTTCACCCCCTAAAATAGCAGCAGTGCAAGTACCACAAAACAAACCTGAGAAAACAGCAATCCAAGTAGAGGTCCAATCCAAGCAATCCAAGGAGAGGTCTTCGGAGCCTGGTTAAAAAAAGAAGAAAGAAGAATGCTTTGCCTCCAGCTTGCGACCATTTACCGTTCTGCAAAGCCACTCCACGAGGTCTACCGAGAGTCCTCCAGCAAAGCCAGAGGCTTCAAAGCCAATGCAACCATGCACCAAACCATTTCTCCCGCCCCTCTTTGACCGCCCCACCTGCAAGCGGAGCATGTCGAATGCTTTCCTTTCAGATCCACGGGAAGGATGGTGGCTCTGAAAGGACCCTGAGATGATGCCAGCGTGCCCGTGGCTGCCATGCAGGAACCAGCATTGCTGTCACCTCCCCTCAGACCCCACTCGTAGCTGCTTTACGAGGCGGCAGCGGTTAACCTAGGAGCAAGAGCCCGCTTTGATGGCTGTCAGCTCCTCCACACTGTCCCTCCCCAGGGCACTGCTCTGGCCAGCTTGGCCAAGAACACCGAGTGTGCAGAGGGCTGATAAACCGCCGGGCAGCAGAGCTCCTGGTGGGCTGGGGAGCCAGTGTATGGCACCAAAACACAAGCAACACCTCTGCTACATCTGGTGACAGTGACGATTTGTGAGGGCAAGCAAGAGTGGCAAAGGCAAGGAGGAGAAGTGAGGCATGGGAAGGCCCCTTTCGCTCTTGTCTGGGGTTAAAACCTCTTTGAGAAAGGTCAGGAGCTGCTCAGAGGAACAGAAACATCCCCAAGGAGAGATGCAACCTTCCGACTTCCAGGCCAAAGAGCAGTGACAGCTGCTTTGGTTTGACTTTTTCCCCAACCTTACAAAATATTTCAATTCCCTAATCATAGAATCACAGAGTGGTTTGGGTTGGAAGGGACCTGAAAGCCCATCCAATCCCACCCCCTGCCATGGGCAGGGCAGCCTCCCCCTAGCCCAGGCTCCTCAAAGCCTCATCCAGCCTGGCCTTGAACCTCTCCAGGGATGGGGCATATTTCTGGCTAACTGTTGTGAAATTGGCAGTTCTTGCCTCGTTTAGTACTTTCTTCTCCCTGCTTTGCTCTGGGTCAGCTTGCAGACCTGTCCTGAGTGAAGTTCTGAGATTGCAAAGTTGGCTTCTGCTTTCGATGAGTAAAGAAATCAACACTTCCAAGTTTCCAGTGTCAGGAGGGCTCCAAATCCCACCTTGCTCCCAACCATGTACCCCTTGCCTTGAGGGTGCGGGGGAACCCTGAATCTCCCGAACACCTCGCACCGAGCCTGCACCGAAAGTGTGTTATGGTGACAGGGGATGTCCCAGGCACATGCTGCTACCTCGTGGCAAAGGAAAAGGATGGAGAAGATTTTGGTGACGGTGGCAAACCAATCTCATCCCCACCGCAGCCTGAGAGCTGCCCTGGGACAATGACCCTGAGCTGAGTGCATCCTCCATCCCTGCAAAGACTTCGTTTGGTTTAATTACTCTAATTCAGACTGTCTTTCCTGAAGATGCCTGCCTAGACCAGCCCATGCCTGGCTGATGCAGGAGCAAGGTTGGGAAGGGAACGGCACGCTGGCAAGGAAGGCTTTTGGAATATTTTCTAGCACTCGCTATTAAAAAAAAAGAAAAGGCTGACGTTTCAGTGAAATGTCACTACATCTGGAAAGAAAAATAAAGAGCAAATTAGACTGTCTTCTCTGCTGCCCCCCCCCAAACTCCTTTGGAGCAGGAGCAGTGACTGCAGTGATCTCTGGCTCTCCCAGGGATAAATTCACCAGGTTTCAGCCACTTCTAAGCCAGACTCTGAACATAAGCTCAGTACGGCCTCATACGTGACCCAGAAACAAAGCGCAGAGCAGGGCTGGCATCACAGCTTTTAAATCCCAGCTTTCCTCCTGCCACCAGTCCTTGTCCCCAGCTGATAACCAGAGCCAAAGGGCTCGAGGTGATGCTGTTTTCCAGTGCCCTGGACCAATATCCCGTCCTGCAGCAAAGAGACAGCCAGCACGGATCTGGGCATCACCTCGGCTTGTTTAAAGTACTCCTGGCTGCCACGTCCACATCCTCTCCTGGCACAAACCGATGCATCCTGACAGCTCTCCTGCAAAGCGGAACTCTGCAGCAGCTCTCTGCAGCCCCTCTTTCCCGTTTAGGTGAGGAGAGAGGAGAGATAAGAGGTTTGCATTTCTGACCAAGCTGGTGCACGGCTGGAGCATCGCTGGGAAGCCGATTTAGGGAGTTGGAACCGTGCCTCGGGGCGCTGCCTTGCTGTCTGCAAAGCCTTCTCCCACGCTCCTGGGAAAACAGCACGCCCCAGGCGCTATTTCTCACCTCGCCAGCCCGCGCCTGGGGATGGCAAAGGCACAGATGGCAGCTGGTGGCTGAGGAGCGGTGGTGGGAGGCTGCCGCGGCGCCTGGCTGATGGGAAGCTCCTGGGTGGGCGAGCGGTCCTGCCCAAGCCCCTGCCAGGACCTGCTGCTCCCGGCAGCCCG
>NW_010125247.1:20166-37146 GCF_000699245.1 Pterocles gutturalis
CACCGCTTCCTCAGACAAACCAGGCGAATCTCTGGCCAAGATCAGCAAGGAAGGCTGGAGCCTGCTGGTAAATGGGGCTATGGCAAACCAGGGCATGCCTGCAGGGCTGATACCCACCAGCCGGCCGCAGGAACGGGTACGGATGCTGTGCAGCCCCCAGCGTGGCATCTCCCGGTGCCCCGGTGTGGCAGGGGGGGGGGGGGGGGCCCCGGCATCAGATAAACTCAGCACCAAGTCCTTCAGGCTGGGGGCATCCTCCTGTGTGGCTGTAAGTCATGCTAGCCTTTTTTCCTCACTGCATTTGCTAATTCATCACTTCTGGCGACCAGCAGCAAGAGGATAAAGCATCGATGCATCAATGCATCGGCACAGGGTGGTGTGGCTGGGAGAGCCCCAGGGCGGGCACAGACAGCTTGCAAAACCTGAAGCCCTTTAGCAAACAGGGGTTTTTCTCTTTCTTATCCCTCCCAGCCTTTCCCAGAACCTTCCTCAGTGCACTTTCCAAGGGGGTCACAAATCCCTCTGGGTGTGGGATATGGGGACAGCAGTCTGTCCCCATATCAGAGGCAGGGCAATAAAGAAAAAAAAAAAAAAGCAAATGAAAACCAAACCCAAGCTATTCTGACACAAAGGCAAGCTGCCATGAAGATCTGTCCTCCAACCTTTCGGATTGCTCCTCTTATCCAAGGCAGGTGATGTTTGATATTCCACTCCCTCCACCTCCCGCTCCTGCCCTCGTGCAGGCAGAGCTCCTGAAATAGCTGCTTCCAGCCACTCGATTTTGGATGCAAATCATTGGTATTCTGCAAGAAGAGCTCTCACTTGGAGAGCTATCCTGCCAGACCTGTTCCAGCTGATTTAGTCACTGAGCTGAAGCCCTTCCTATAAAAACCTTCATCTGCAAACTGAGCCACCAGCCAGGCTTCGCCTCCTTTCTTCTGTATCATTCCAAACCCGTCCCCTCCTCTTTTTGTTTCCTTTCATTTCCCTTCCCTCACATCTGTATTGCTGCAGAGTGCTGTTAATAAGATTTATGGCTAAATATTACCTGGCACACAGGTAATTTAATATGCACTTGCTGGGCCGGTTTGAAAAGCAAACAGCTTCTCTCCCCATTCTGTTTCGGCTCAGCTGCCCTAATTGCCTGTGACACCCCGTGTGCAGGGTAAATATTTAGTCCCGGCTCTGCAGCTCAAAGGTTCTCCTGCTGCTCTCTGTGTGCGGATCGGTGTGTCGGCGGTGTTTGGGGATGCCCTTTCCCACGCTGGGGTGAGCACGTTCATTCATGAACTGGGTCACTGCTAAGGACCAGCAGAGGAGGAGAGGGGGCAGAAAGGGGAGCAGCGTGGCTCTGCAGGGGACAGGAATCACAGAACAGGAGTGATTCTGTTTGGAAGGAGCTCCAGAGGCTGCTGGTCCAAACTCCTGCTCAAGCCAGGTCCAGCTGCGCGTGGCTGTGTCCAGCTGCAGTTTGGCTGTCTCCAAGGCTGAACTCCATTTGTGGGAAGATGCTTCTTTTCAGGCAGGATTTTCTCCATTTTACTGAACTCTACAAAAGCAGGAGAGATGGAGAGCTTGTCCAGGAGAGAAGGCAAGGATATTAAAAGTAAGACATGCTGTGCCTCCAGCCAAGATGGGAAAAAAACCCTGACTTCTCCGAGAGTAATTATGCAGCTCAGTGATTGAACGGGGGAGACAGCTGAGGTTAAATCCACACCACGGACCCTGTGGCAGCAGCAGCACTACCAAGATGACCTTTTATGGGCTTTCCCACTGAACAATGAGCAAGGGAAACACGAGTTTTACCTACTCCAACGACTCAGCCAAAATGGCCCTGGTCAGTCAGCAGCAGGGGAAAATGCCACGTTGCAAAGGGCATGAGAAATTTAGCGCCTGCTTGCAGCCAGTTGCTCAGGCTGGAAGATGCCCGCAGCCCTCCCCTCCAGCTGTGCTGCCAGCAACGGGACTTCCCATTGCAGCCTGCAAGAAGCAGCCCACCGGGAACACAGGAATTTGCAAATACCATCGCAGGAATGTTTCAAAGAGCTGGATTCCTCTGATTAATCCTCACCAGGACCATGCAAGTTACTTTCATGATCTGATCACCTACACTTCTCCTCCTGGCGAAAGGAGTAACCTCTAATTACTGCTGTGTTCACGCCTAATAAGCAGGAGAGTGCAGAGGCACCTCTGCATAGGAGAGTCCACGCTTTCCTGCACCTGGGCCATGCCAAAGGGATCTCTCTTCACCGAGCAGCAGGTTCCCCAGCTCCTCAGAGCACGGTGAGAATTCACGGTGGTGGAAGGAGAGGAGTCTTCCCTTCACGCCAGGTCTACCTGGCAACTTCGCTAGGAAGCAACAGAAGGAAAAACAGCACGCAAGTGTCAGCTGAGAAACCACCCCCATCTCTGATCACCAGGCGCAGCCTCGGTCTGCCCTGGGATGGGAAATCCATATCATCTATCGACACAAATGACACGCAACAAAAGGGAACTCCGTTTTTGCATTTCGCAGCTTCCTCTTTCGCTGGATGCTGGGATCTACTTTTTTAAGGTTGGCTGTGCTTCCTGGAGGGTAAATTCTTGTTCCCAGCACCACTGGCTCCTCAGATCCCTTTACACTCTTCTCCTCCCTTCCTCTCAGCTGCAGACCTTGGGATATTTATAGAGCATCTTGCACAGCAAGCTCTTGGCCCTCCTCAGACCCCTGGGTGAGAACACACTGTGAATTTTCTGCTCTGCACCAGCTGCCCCTCTGCATGGTGGTCAGCCCCTGAGCGGACTTGCACAGAGCTAAGAGCAGCAAGCAGAGCGTTATCCATCCCCAAAGGCCCACAGACAAGGACCAGAGGAAGATGGAATGACAGCGCTCCAGCCAGCCCACCTGCAATGCAGTGCAATCAGGGAGTGACTCCGTGGCAGCCTGAGCTCTCCTGATGAGCTGGTGCAGAGCGCTGTGTGGGCGCTTTTCCCTCTAATGGAGGGCACTCCCTTGGAACAAGTGTTTGGCACCAGATGAGTAAGGAATGAGATGGCTCTAATCCCGTAATTTAATTAGAGCTGCGTGGAGCTGCCTAACGAAACGACTGTTTCCTGAGCTGGCTGCAGCACTGGGCGCCTGGCTGCTCTGTCCGGGCTGGCAGCCTGGACCCTCTTGCTCCTGCTGTGCTTTTCCACCCCTGCTCTGGCTTCTTTTCCCTTATTTTCTTCCCTGGGCTGGGACCACCCCTGGCTGTACACCCCCACAGTTGTGAGCAAAGAGCTCCCCGGTGCTGTCTGGTGGGGAGGGAAAGGGCAGGAGCTCTGGTTTATCCCGCAGAAGCAGGAGCTGGCAGGGAAAACCTAAGCTCCAGGTCTCCTTCCATGTGGGGGAAGTTTGGGGTCCCCCTTCCCCCCCAAGGTTGCCCAGAGAAGCTGTGGATGTCCCATCCCTGGAGGGGTTCAAGGCCAGGCTGGATGAGGCTTTGAGCAACCTGGGCTAGTGGGAGGTGTCCCTGCCCATGGCAGGGGGTGTGGAACTGGACGGTCTTTAAGGTCGCTTCCAACCCAAACCATTCTGTGATTCTGTGATTTTTGCATCTGAGCAAAAACCCAAGACCAGGCAAGGGTCTGCTGCAGGACCGTGCTGCGGGTGGTCGGGTCCCATCCTGCACCGACAAAGTGGTGCTGGCACCCTGCTGGCACACCGTCCCATGAGCAGAGGTCTTGCTCCAGGTTTTTGGGATCTCCCCAGCTGCGTGGGGAACACTGAACAGCCCCCCTGCTTATGAAGTGGAGCAGCCCCCATATGCACTGCAGGACAAGCTGGGATGGTAGGGGGGCAGGCATCATTTTGGAGCACAATCAGTCCCTCTGCCAGGTGGCCGTGGTGCTCAGCTTCCCTGTTGTGGCCAGTGCACATCCATGATGGAGCAAAGGGAGCTGGGGATGAGGGACTGGCAGCTTGAGGGATCAGCCTGGAAGGGTAGGGATGCCTAACCCCAAAGAGGAGAAGAGCCTGGGCTGATGCTTCACCTCCGTCCCGGGGAAAGCATTGCGGGCTAAGCCCAGCCTGAAATCTAAGCGGGATTGGCTCAGCGTGAGGTTTTGGGCTCAGCCTTTCTGCCTTGACCCTGACCCAAGCATGCCCGGGCTCCGGCTCCCAGCAGCCTCCCAGGGCTCAGTCAGCCACAAAGCTCCCCGGCTGCAAACAAATTCCTGCACAGCAGCAAAAGTCCTGGCTAGCCAACAGCAACATGCCTAATTAACAATAATTGGCTCCCCACCACACATCTCCCAAGCCCAAGCTTGCACCCGCCCCAGTAATTGCTGCCCCATTATGTTTTCCGGCTGCTCCAAGGTGAAAGGGAGCTTTGTATGGGAGCCCCGAGCAAGCCAGGGGTGCAGCAAGCTGGCAAGTCCTGACACTGGGAGAAAGGCAGGGCTGGAGCATCTCCTTCTGCTCCTCAAAGCCTCAGCAAGAACTTCAACCCCAAGGGAGAAAGTGGAGAAAGCAGTTCTGGCATCACATCAAGTGTCCCTGGCCACCCATCACCAGGTGCTCATATAGGACAGACCCCATAGAAATGTCCCCAGGAAACGTCCCTAGCCCAGTCCCATAGAAATTCCCCCAGGAGATGTCACCAGCCCAGTGACACCACTAAACTGGGGGAAGGGACAGCTGGCTGCAATAAAAGCAGGTGCCGTGAACCCTCCTGCTACCCTGGCGAGGCAAGAACCTCCCAGAAGATGGGAGCGGTGCAGTGGTCCTGCTGCTGGGGGTCCCCTGCCTGCCCCAGCTGCTCCTCACCCAAGCTCCAAGGAAAGTCCTTCACAGGGAGCGTCAGCTGAGGGAAATCCCCAGTGCTGGGGAATTTCCTACCTCTTCTTGGAAGCTGAAGACTGCTGTCAAGATGCACCAAGACCAAAGACCTTGTGTTTTGTTGCTGGCCCCCTAAAAACTTTCCTGCGCCTGTTGCATGATGAGAGCAGGCTGGAGGGAGCATTTTTTGTGCCTCCTGGAGAATCCCACACACAGCACTACCTGGCTGCGGTTAAACTGGGATTTCCCTGCTACAGAGCCCACCATTCCGCTCGCAAACATACCTGCGGCTGGTGGAGGATCAGAGCAGCTCCAGCGCTCGGTGTCTTCAGAGGAGGCAGACCACAGACAGGAACATAAGCTGCAGGCTGGAGGGGGTTGGAAAAACCTCAGCTTGAAGAACAACTCCTGGTTTACAAACAGAAACAAGAATAAAGGTCCATAAATGTGGGGCCAGCACCGCAGTCTGCAGCTGTGCCCCATCCTGCCTCCCACAGCCCAGCCCTGCCCCAGCCTGTCCCACCACCCCAGGAAGGAGAAAACCAGCACCAGGCACAGCCAGCCTCTGCTGCTCCGGGACAGAACATGGAGAACAGTTACTGTCGTGCCACCTCCCTGATTGCCGGGTCCTCCTGAAGGCTGGTATTGTTTATCGTGTACTTGCTGCTGCCTTCCCCAAAGGACTGCCCTCCTCCCCTTCCAAAATTCTCAGGCAAAGGCTGAAGCATGGTGCTCAACAACCCAGGGAGAAGAATATTCCCCTGCTTTAGCTGAGGTTCTCAATCATGATGAATTCAGTGCCCTGGTCTTGGAAGCTAAGCAAGCCTGGCCTGCCCAGTACACCTGTAAACCTCAAAATGTTCACGCTCCCACTGCTGGTACTAAAGGGACTCCTGGGTAAGAAGAGACTCTAACAATGGCTCAAGCCAAACCCAGACCTCATTGAGCTGGTCTGCAAAGCACCAGGCAGGGTTCTCCGCACCAGCTTCCTTTTTGACTTGTGCCGTTACACCCAGCCTGCACCAAAATCCCCACATTCACACTGCAAGCAAGTTTTGTTCCCATGAAAGTCTTCTCTCCACTTCCTCCAGCATCACATCTGCTGCAGCACTTCTGGATGTCCAAAAAACCCACTCCACCCCAACCCATCTGCAAACACCGCCACCGCTGCTGCATATCACAGGTGTTGCCTATCATGGTTTGACCCAGTTCACAGCACAAACACCACGCAGCCACTCACTCACTCCTGCTCCTGGGGATGGGGAGACAATTAAAGGGATAAAGGGAAAAGAGACTCATGAGTTGAGATAAGAACAATTTAAGAAGTAAACTACAACAAAACTGAAAATAATAATGATAATAATAACAGTAATATCTACAATATGCAGATGAGTGATACACAACTGCTCGCCAATTAATGACCAAGGCTCAGCCTGTTCCCAGCTAATGATCCTGGAGCAGAGAGAGTCCTGAACCCACAATCGTGGAAAAGAGAGGAGCCCGAGAGTCTGAGAGACTGAAAGCTGAGTGAGAGATCGGCAACACTGAGCAAGAGGGAGAGAATTTCTGGACAGAGCCTCACCTCTATCCTGGCCATGCCGTGCATGATATGGAATAGACCACTGGACAATTTGAGTCTCAGTCCTAAACCTAAGGTCGAATCCTGGGCTGGTCACTGGGGCTGTGCTCCCTCCCAGCTTCTCCTGCCCCTGCAGACACGGGCACAGCAGAGAAGCTGGAAAGTCCTTGACTGTCCTGGCAGCAGCTCTGCCCATCAGTGTGTGATCAGCTTCTCCTCAGCACAAACCCAAACAGCCTCACACTGCTGCTGGGAAGAAAGTTAACTCTGTCTCAGCCCAAACCAGGACATTGCCACACAACTGGCTGCCTTCAGCTGTCCCCTCCACTACTCCCAGCTGTGACGTGACACAGACAGACTTCGTTCCTCCTTCCTTTGAACCAAAAAGAAAGCTTTCTGCATACCATAGCTAGGCGTGAGTTTGTCCCCCTTCTCGCCGAGCCATGCAGCAATTACTCTCTGCATCCTTCTTCCTGCCACGAAGCAAGCAGCAGGAGCGAGTGGTGCAGGATTTCCAGCTATTGCCTGTGCAAATGCCCTTCCTCATGCACAGTTTGTGTGCCAGCCATGCTGGGAAGCACTGGGCTATGAGTCTAATGGTGCTGGACTTGTTGCTCTTCTAGAGACATCTCGACCTGGCACGTTCCTCTGCATACATTCTGCTGTCCAGAGATCCAGCGTGCCGAGAGGTGAGGAGAGAGCTCAGAAGGGGTTACAGCAGCAGCTGGGGACACGAGGAACTGAGATTCATGACCCCGCTCTGCTTCAGGCTTTGCATGAATCAGAAGTGACTCAATTGCTTTGAAGTCAAGGGGAGTTGGGTCTCCAAAAAGCATGAAAGGCTGAGGTGACCTTAGCACTTAGCAGACTTTGATGTTCACTTGTGAGTATTGTCCCCTGATGGTACGGGGGATGCAGCAGAGGTGGGCAGCGAGGTTCACTCTTGAAGGCCAGCAATCACTCCAGCAGCCTGCAGCAGGCATGAGACAGCCCTGAGCTCACGGTCATCCAGCATCCGTGCTGGTGGAAGGCCACTGCTGCCAGCAAACCCTGCCTTTTGAGCCGGCGGCACCTAATTATAGGGGAGGCTGAGGAGAAAGAGGGAAAAGAAAAACCACCAGTAAAACAAAAGACATTTCTGAGCACTGACTGGTTTACCACAACTGCACCTCCATCAAGCCTCCAAAAACTCTGGAACATCCCACTCCTATGTCATGTGATAGTTTCTGGAGCTAAACAACTGCTTTTGGGAGGGATACAGCACTACCGTCCTCCAGCAAGAAACCAAAACACTGGATTTTTTCTTTTCTGCAGGAGGGACGGTCTGGCAGTTCCTGGCAGCGATAAGGAGGTATTTACACCAGCTCGTACACACATCTACAAAGCCCTTCCAGTCCAAGGGGGAAGCCAGACCCCCCAGCGGGCAGGGGAACTGCCAGGGGGGGAACTCACAAGCCTCTGGGATGCAGCCAGGCAACTGAAAAGATAAAATGAGAGATCAAAGGAGGGAGGGAGGAGAAGTTACAGCTGCAGATGGACTAGCAAAACATGAATGCTGCAGGAGAAAAATAGAGGCGGCAAAGGGAGCATGGCAGGACCAAGTAAATCAGGTGGCAACACGGTCATTAGTCTGGCTCTCCCATCGGAAAGGTGTTGACATCAGGAGGATTTTCTTCTGGCATAAATCAGGAACAGGACAGAGCATCCATCCATGTCCTGTGCCTATAGTCAGTGCTCCTAACCAGTGCTCCCAGCCCATGGGGACAAGATGTGCCACCAGGGAGGGTCCAGCTCTCTGACCTGCCCCAGCTCTCCGGGGGATGCCACCCCAGGGAGGGACCAGGGCAGCCTGCCAGCCCACCTCAGCACATGCCAGGCGGAAAAACAACCACCCTGTTTGTACAAGATCCATCCCAGGGTTTCCAAGTTGGTCTGAAAGGCTTTGGCAGGGTGTGCGTAGGGATATGATGACACCTGAGTCGTCAGCAGCACGGCCAGACAGATATCCATCTTCCTCCTCCGCTGTGTCCGACCTCAGGAGAGGCAGTGGCCATGTCTGCTCACTCAGGATGACTACAGCAGACGACCCAGGGTTTGATCCAGCTTTTCCCAGCCCAGGATTGCACCCACACCATGCTCCTTCTCCAAGGAAAGCGGCTGGGGGTTGTTTTTTGCCAGTACATCTTACCCCAAATCCCATGTAAAAAATCACCCACATGTATGTTTTTATCTTGAGTGTGGCCATCCCACCCTGGGAAGTTACACCGCATTGCTTCACAAAGATCCTGGGACGATGAAACATCACATCAACATCTCATCTGGTGTGGTAGAGAGGGACAGAGACAGCCCTCGATGAAGGTGCCCAGCAGCAGCTCTCTCATCAGGAAACAGGCACCTTGATTTTCAGCGTTCCCCTCATGCCTCCTTGAGCAGCTGGAAATGCTCTTTAATTGTTGGTGCCGACACAGGGCAAGAGGACAGGTAATGCACGAGACCTGCAGGTAGGATTTGGAGAATTCAGCTCCTCCTGCACTGACTCTGCACATCACAAAAACTGGACAAGTGACTTTAAGCTAGAAACAAACAAGATGGCAAAAAAACCCCTGCGTGTTTCTCCACCTACAAAGAAAACATCTAGCGAAAGCTTGGCGTGATTGCTGGAGCCGCTGACCATAGGCAGGAAGCATTAAGGAAAATAGCTGCCAACATTCACCCAGCGTGAATCCCAGCTCAGTCTGACGGGTCTGCCGCAGACCCCAGCCCCTCTGGCCGTGGGGCAGCCCTTCAAAGCCAGACAGCGGTGGCTGCGTTTCAGACTGTGCATAGTCATGACACTTGGGAAGTGAGGCTTGTAAAAGATTGGGCTCTGTGGTTATGAGGCTGATCTGCTCTTCAGGACCTGGGATAAAACCATAAAATCACTTCCCATGGGCTATTGGAGGGTCAGAAGATGGGAAAAGCTTTTGAGCACCAGGTTTTTTCAGCTCCCTCCTCCATAAGCCATGTCTTCCTTCTGCCAATCCAGCCAAGTACTGCCCACGGCTGTTGAGTAACCCCCACCTACCAGTTTGGGCTGGACCAGTTCCTCTGCAAAACTGGAGAGTGGCAGAGGACAACACTGCACTACAGCATTCCCTTTGCATCCTCAGGGAGCAAAAGAGTCTGGGCAGATCCAGGCAGTATGCAGCTGAACGTGGGCAGGTCGGGACCAGCCCGTTAATAGCCAGCAAGCTCTTGCTCAGTAGCCTCCTGCAAAAAAGGAAGTCAGGAGGAGCTGACGTCAGGCTCGGTAGAAATGCCTACATGCATGACTGGAGGAAGAGGCTCCTGGCTTGTGACAGAAGGCCAAGTGACTCAGTTGCGGTGGGTGGGGGCAACAAGCGAGAAGGGGATGTGGTTAGGGAACGGGGTGTGAGTCACCAAGGAAGCACATATGTTGATAACAGCTGGATAAACTCAAGGCAGAGACATCAGATCTGCTCAGGAGAAAAGCCAAGCTGTGCTGGCAGCCAAGAGATGGAGAGAGCAATCCCAAGAGCTAGTGCTACAGAGAGCTGGACGTGCCTGGTGCAGGCTTGTCCTGCCTCACAGCCCAGCGGGGTTGCAGGATGAGGATCTCACAGCAGACAAGGTATGACTGTGGTGTTGGCCATGTTCTTGCATCTCAGGTTTCAGCAGTCATCTGAGGTTGGAGCCAGCCTTGTCCACAGAGATCAGTCAAGTCCTCTCTGTTATAGTCGTGCAACCTCGTATGACCACGAGGGATCATAGAATCATTTGGATTGGAAAAGACCTTTAAGATCATCGAGTCCAACTGTAAACCCAACACTGCCAAGTCCACCACTAAACCATGTCCCTAAGCAACACATCTACACGGCTTTCAAATCCCCCCAGGGATGGTGACTCAACCACTTCCCTGGGCAGCCTGTTGCAATGCTTGACAACCCTTTTGGTGAAGACATTTTTCCTAATATATGGACTTCTCTCCCATCACACCAGGCCCAAGCCCTGCCTGCTCCTTGCTGGAGGCTCCATTTCCCACAGGCACGCTCTTGAGTAAGAGGCATGGGCATGGCTGAGACATGGGGCAGTACAAGTTGACTTGTCATCTGCTCCTGCCTCCTCTCCTCCATCACTCTCAAAAGCTCAAGTAAGGTTGGAGTGGCTGCAGACAGTCTGAGGCTGCGCTGAAGAAAATGATGATGAGGGAAGATGTGGTCAGTGCCAGAACTGGCGAGGAGACCAGAGGAAATACACAGCTGATTCACCTCCACTAAGCTCACCGACTATTCCACCCCGTCGCTCAGCATGGAGCTGTTATCACTATTTGGAAAGGCACAAACGAACCATGCTCACCTGGTAAGCATGTCTAAAATCTCCCCAAAAACCCAAACTCCCCTCCCTGGGAGCGCGGTCAGCTCCAGCCTGCCCATTGGGTTGGGTCTGCCTTCCTTTCCTGCCCCCCAAGCAGGTATTTAGAGGCACGGGCTCAGCACCATGGGCAGTTTGGAACCCGAGAGGATCGCTGCTGACTAACCAGAAATGTGTCACTGTCACAAGCCTGCTGCTTTGCCTTTGTCACCATCATCACACTTCCCCTTTGGTGGGGAAATGGGAGAGAAGCGGCGTCAATGCGGCACAGGAGAAGGGCAGAGCCCACCTAGGAAAGAGCAGCTTTATTCCTCCCTGACCTTGGGGTCTCATCCAGACCCCGGCACTGCCCACAGCCCTGCCATGTGCTGGACCCAGGGGTGTCTAGCTGAGAGTCCTCATGTGGAAGGATGAGGCAGGCGGTGGGCAGGGAGGAGGATGGAGACTCTCTTTGGCAGAGAAACTGGGGGAGACTGGCCAAATTCCTGAGCCACAAAACACCTGCCCAGTTCAGATGGGGATGCTGGTCAGCTTCTCTGCAGGGGGATGCCACCTTACAATAAAAACCATTTTATTTCTGACTAATCAAGTCACCCAGAGCGGAGCTGCTGAAGGAATGCACCGCTCCTTCCAGGACATGCAGCTGGAGGAGAGCGAGGGCTCGAACGCTCACCCCAAAGCCATGGGTGGCAGCCTGCAGCGTGCGAGAGCCTGAACCCAAGCACACGGCTGTGCAGGGAAGCAGCAGCGACATTATCTCCCCACAGTCCTGTGGCAAGGAGAAAAGTACCCACAGCTGGGAGGTGGGCTTGAAAGCAAGCACGCTCAAGGAAGACCTCAGGAAACTCAGCATTCCCCTAATGCCTGCACCTTGGGGGGCAGTCGGACCACATCTGTCCAGCTGTGTCACCCCAAGCACAGAATCCGGACACAATTTGCCAGGAGGTTTCTTTCTAGTCCAATGTCTCTGGATGCAAGGACCCAAAGGAATAAACACGAGATCTCACCAAACTCATGAGCTGTTGGCTGTACGAGCACTCTGTCCATCCTAGGCAGGTGACACCATGGTTTCCCGTGCCTGGCCTGAGCAGAGGAACAGCGCAGTCGACATGTGGCTGGAAGCAGCACACCACTGAGCCACACATCTCGAAGGACAGCGATCATCCGCTTGTGTCCAGAAGAAGCTGCTACCAAACCTCTTCCTAAAACCTGCAACAGAGCAGGAGCCAGGTTCAGGTGTAAAAAGTTTCTCCCCTCCCTGACGCCCCTGCCCAGAGCCAGAGGAGTGAAAAGCTCCAGCTCTGCCTGTTCCATCGCCTCTGCAGCATCCCTGCTCCTCCAGCCCCACGCAGAGCCAGGCTGGGGAGAGCTGCTGCTCCCCTCGCACTGCTCCGGTGCTGTCCCCACGCAGCCCGCCAGGGTCACTGCTCCAGGACACCCCACTGGTCCACTCGAGGCTGTGATGTTCCCCCATCCATGGGCCACCCAAACCAACTGCCTGCTCGGTGCGTTCCTGAACCCGCAGTTTGGTTTGGGCACAGGAGGCTTGATAACTCTGACAAGTAATTGCATTAAACACTACACACCAGGGGTGAATTACTTTATCTCAAGCCTGTATTTGCCAGCATGTGCTGTAAATGAATACTTGATTATGTTAACAACCCTGGTGGAAAAAAGATATTTATGTTACTGCCTTTGAACAAAATACAGTATCTGGTGCCTGTGTGTTGCAAAACACAGATCCTCCCTCCAACCGCTCCGAAGCAGCAGGAACCACAATTCCATTTTGTAAGCCCTTAGCAAGGGTTGGTTTAGTTTTACTGAGGAAAAATCTTCCTTTATAGATTCATTAGCTAGTGCCTGCCCATAGGGGTTTCACAGACATCAAGGGTGCCGTTGCTTACCCAGGGTTAACCCTGGTTGCTGCAGGTGAGGTATGGGGGCTAAGCACAGACAGCTCCGAAGATGTGTCAAAGAGCAATGCCTGTTAGGATGTCTTGTTCCAGGGCAGATCAGCCTCCCTGGAAAGCCAAGACGAGCTTGTTCCAAAGAGCTCATTGCTTTGCTGCAGAAAGTCACCTGCACTCAGAGTTTGTCACTGGGAGCGAGCCCTGTGCCCAGGCACATCCCAAAACCCCGGAGGGCAGAGGGGCTTGTGGAGCTGCAAGCACCCCATTCCCAAGCAGGCAGCCTGCTGAGAGCGCACTTCTTACCCTCTTCTATCCGCTCCCTCCCCAAGGCAAAGAGCGCTGCTGCCGAGCAGCCCCAAGCCCAAACCTCCTACAGAGAGCGTTTGGACCCGCGCAGCGACGGTGGGGCATCAGACCGCGAAGGCGCACTGGCATTAAGAGTTAATTGCTCCAGTATTGCACTGCTCCACAAAAGCCACGTAAGATCATTCCTTGCCTACGCAGCCTTAATGATTCTCCTGTCTGGCAGGCTGGGAAGGCAGCTAACAGGGAGTTTACAGGTTCAGAGGGGCTGGAAACGGAGCCAGCTGAGATTGTTAGAGGAGACAGACGTGCACACAGACAAGTGCACACACGCAGGCATGCATGTCGCGCTGGTAAAGTGCAACCACTGGGATGCAATCTCCTCGTTCTTGCCAGCCTTCAGTCTGCCTTAGGCATGCCTGTACACCAAGGCAGTAGTTTATCTGGGTGGGAATAGCTGCACACAGGTACAGCACGTCCATGGCATCACTGATGTCCTCACTGGGAGGACGGGAAAGACCCTGCTGAATTCCCAGCCCACGCTGGCTTCATCCCCAGCCCACGGTCACCTGTCGTGAGGCACAGTGTCCTAATGCTCTGACCTTTGCAAGGGGAGGCAGATGAGGGGGAGCACTGTACCCACATTCAGGTTTCGGTTTCCACAAGCCCACTGTTTAGCATCCCTTTGCAGGACAGGCTCTCACTGCCTCCTCTTCCTCCACACCACATCTCCTGGCAGTTTGCTCTTCCTGAGCTATAAGCAACATGCGGGACAAGGTCTAATCAAAGCCTCGTAGAAAGGCAGCAACACTTCCCTCTCTGCTAAATACATCTCCTAGGATTGTCCTAGCAACATCTGCCAGTGCCTATAGTCATCCTGCAATTAGTTACGACCCCACTTCCTCTTCCTCTCATAATTCACAGGGATGAGAGTCTAGCGAACGGGAGGAGTTTTATTAATAGATTCAAACACACTACCTGGGTTACGATATCTCATGCAGCTTCTTCCAACAGTCCTCAAGGTCGCTCCATCCTTCCTGTGTGACGTTCCAGTCCCGTTCCACATTGGCAATGCTCTCAACTGTCTCATCTGCAGAAGTGATCCATACGCTCCTCCGTGTGTGCCCTGTTCATTAAGAACGATGTTAATGAGGACAGATTCCAAACAGAATCCCTGAGCAGTGCTGTTTGCTTCCGAACACATCCTGTTGACTCTCTTTCATCCTGTTTCTCATCCACTTGAAATTTTGGTAGTAATGCACAGGCTTGATCACTTCATTAGAAAGGAAAAAAAAAAATCACTTATCAATAAAAGGTGATGAGTTACTTTGGCTTCATCTGTTTGGCTACATGTATTTAACTCATCTGTTCACATGAGCACTCACTCAAAACATTGTCAGAGCTTACCTTGAATAAAATCAGTCCTTCCATCAAAGGAGTCCTGCCAGGAGGTCAGAGGAGTGAGATACGAGGGGCTGGGTCTCCAACGGGACATCTCTCCATGGCTTAGGCTGCGGAGGTGGGTGAAAGCACCTCTGTGCACGTGGATGTGTAGGAGTCAGAGATGTGTCTACATTTAGGGAAGAAAATTCTACATTAATGAGCTCTTTGCTTTTAAAAGATAAACATGCAGCTGGGTCTATAAAGGGAAACAAAATTAACGGTCCTATTCCTTTGGTACAAATGCCCAGTGATGCATTTTTTGCACGTGAAGAACATCTCTGACAGAGCCAATGTCACCCAGTCCAAGTTAGAACAGGTCCAAAACTCAGCTAAAAACCAAACCAAGCCTGGCTCAGGCTAGTGGTATTGGTGATGAGCAATAACACGGATTATTACTGTTTCCAGGAAAACCAGCCCCATCTTGCAAGGACAGGAGAGTCATTGCTTCAGGGAGCAAAGCAGCAGGATCTTGACAGCTTGGAAGTCAACGGCACCACGGATTGCCACAGAAACAGAATTCCTCACCCCCAAGACTGACCCAGGGACATCTGATAGAGGTGTACTCCGGCCGTTGCAGAACTGGAGATTTCACACAAGAGCAAGCAAATGTGAGACCTCTGCATTCTTGCTAAGAGATGATTTCTCAGGAAGGCATCCTGGGAAATGGATGCTGTCACAGCGCTGTCACCCCACCAGCAACTCTGTATCTCCAAGGGGTCACTGCTGGGTCCTTTCTCAGGCATCACTTACTGATCACCCCCAGCTCTCAGCAGGAGCTCCTGCAGGACAGAGAGATGCTCACTCAGCATATTAGAGAGCAAGAGAGATGATGACCCTTTAAAAATGCATGCACTGCTGTGCAGGAACTTTCTGGGACATACATGATTGCTGTGGCCCAGGGAAGGCACTGGAGACAAAAGACCAAGAGCCCTTTCTGCCCCACACGTCCCACAGACTGACAGCACACACACATCCCACCGCAGTGATGCAGCCGCGCTCGGTAACCTGCCAAGGTGCAATGCCTCGGTTGGATTCCCAGCTCTGCCTAACTGCACCTCGGTGTCAGACAACACTGGAAATAATTTCTGGAGACAGGGAAGGAGCTGCCCTAGGCAAGCTTTGGTGCATTAAATGTCTGGTGAAGCCACATGAGAGTCAGAAGCCAAATCAATTAGAAGTCAAGGGTTGATGTCCTCCTTAGCTTAATGGCAAGTTCCACCAACCTGCACTAGGAAAAGCCCAGTTCTTCTCAGAAGAGTCAGGATGGAGGACAGAACCCCAAAAGTTAATATTGGAGGTGCCTCAGGGACAAAGCAACTTTCTCTGCTTTACACAAGGGGTTTGAGGATGAACAGAGATCATCCAAGTGCTAAAGCAATGCCCACACCAGGAGGTTTTCCTCCACCCCTCTGTGCGTTTTGGACAGGCAGCAGTGAGATGCAGGAGGGCAGTTCCAGCAGTGCATCACCAGCCTGGGCAGCTTCTCTCTGGGGCTCCATCCAAACACAGAGACTGGCCGTGCTCTGGAAGCACCCTTCCCTTGCGGTGCCAGCAACCCAGAAGGCCAACCCAGCTTTCCCTAGGTATTTGCATGAAAACAGCATCCACAGACTGCTTGGGATGAATCCAGCTGATCTCTCCCATCTGTGGGTTTGGAAGCAGGTGAAGGTTGCAGTGGGTTTCCTGCCAACACGTTCCTGTGTTCCCACTTAACTCCACAGCTTCAGGAGTTCCCTGAAGCTCCCAGGTTCCCTGGCTGTGATGGGAACACTAAACAAGAGATTTGACATGTCTCATCCCAAGCACAGCATGGGGAGCACCCTGCGAGTCGTCCATCTGAGTTAATGGGGTCAATCTGCAAGCAAAGGACTGGGGACCGGTCCCCGCAAGTCCACAGCAAAAGGACAGGTGACAGAGGGGAGGATGCAGCCACCAGGCTCTGTGTTTTCACATGGCAGCCCTGAGCTCACTCGGAGCCTGCTGGGAAACTCCAAAGTCGTGTTTGCTCACCTGGAGACCTCCTTCGGTTGCAGCTTGGGCTTACAAGAAACCACAGCCTCACAAGTTCAGCCCAAGCTATTCCCCTTGGGAGGCACTGAGACCTGGTGGTGGGACCCCCACGCAGCCCCACAGCAGCGGCGAGGGACGTGGGGCAGGTGGCTGCGACCTGCACCCCTGCTACCAGCACCCACCAAAACCCCACCGCATCTCCCAAAGCAGGTCCGACCTCCTGGGGATGCGCGGGGGTTTGTTTCCCCCATTTCCAGAAGAGCTGTTGCTATAGCAACAAAAATGGTTTGCATTTTTAAATGCTTCCTCAAGGACATCCATTGAGGAGGCTGATGATGGGGAGAACAGAGGGATGTGACACAGCACGATGGCCCCGGCAGCCCTGGAGCGAGCCCGGGTGTTCATCCATTTAACGCACGGACATGCTGGAGTACAGGTGCCTCCTCTTCACGCTCTTTGAGACAGCTTCTTGCACGTGCATCACGGCAGAGAAGATCCAGAGAGGAAAGCTCTGTTATTGGCAGCTTGTCACAGTCAGGGGAAAAAACAACTGCATGGTCTCA
>NW_010125248.1:0-17081 GCF_000699245.1 Pterocles gutturalis
CCCTCCTCCAGCTTAAATCCCCTACCCCTTGTCCTGTCACTACAAGGATGCTACAAGCTTGTGTTTGTGCTTGGGATTGCCTCGACCGCGTGATTCCTCTGTTTGTTCTTCAGCTTTGGGGTTAGCCTGGCATTTGCAGCTGCAGGCGCAAGTACTGGAGCATCCTCTAAAAGTGTGGAGCCCTTTGTGAGGTGCATGGACACCCCTGTCCTGTCTCAAGTGCTTCTTCTGGCTGCAAGAGTGAGTGCCAAAGCCAATTGGCCAAGGCTCTTGGGCAGGCTGACAAGACTCCCAGGAACACGAATGCAGCAACCAGTTGCTGGGAAGTAGATGGGCAAGTAGGAGCTTGTCCAGTTTCCCATTTTGCCTGAAGCAAAAAGAAGGTCCAGAGAGGCAGGGCAAGTCAGCATGCTAGAAACCTAGGAGAGCTGCAGTTGATGGGATGATCCTACGGGCCTTCAACTCAAAAGAGACACAAAGAAGAAAAAAAAAAAGTGCATGCAAGACAAAAAAAGAAAATAAGAAAGGAAAAAAACCCAGTGAGACTGCTGTCATCATCAGGAAGTATTCCAAATCCTGGTGAGATGCCAAAACAGGTGCCTGAACTAGGTCCTCTCTCCTCAGAACCCAATGGAGCCCTAAGCCGGCCTGGAAACCAATCTAGAACTTTCAAGAAAGCTAACAGAATGTTATCTAGAACATGATTTAGAATCAACAAGTGAGCTAGAACGTAATCTAGAACCACCTCCCTGCCAAAAACGCAACTCCAGAGTTCATACCTGTACCAACTGCACCAACATCACCCTAACTGTACAAACAACTGACTGTAAAGGACTAACTGCCTGTCAAAGGCCCTGAGAAGGGAAAGTCTTGAGATGTCTCAAACATTTTGGTTGTAAAAAGGCAATAAGCAATAATCCTATCCCTTGCTGATAAGAAGCAGCAACTTCTGCTTAACAAGGTCATCGTCCCCAGTTCAAAGGCGCCAACAAAGAAAGTTCAGACAAAGTTAATCCAAGACAGGCTCTGCACGACCACCCACCCAATTGCTTGAAACATTTCATGCTGCCCCTCCCTCTCTTGTTAAGGAGACACCCCTCTCCACTTCCTATGCCCATTAAGGCCCATCGGCTTTCCGTGCTCATTGGAGAAAGTTAGGCAGAGATCCAAGAACTTTTTTCTAGGAAAGGTGAATAAATAAAGAGAGGGCACGTGCCTAGCACCTGAGGACTCCCAAGAGGCCAACAGACTCATCAAGGACAGACTCATCCGAGGATCCAAAGGGTGGTGAAAAAAATCTTTTCTGACTCTCTGAAAACTTTTCTCTCTCTCTCCTCTCCAAGCATCTCTTGATTTCTCTCCCTGGCACATACCGTAACACCTGAGAAGCTTTATGCCAGCTCCTTTTGGGCCCATGTGATGGCTCATTTTAATACTGATAAGTGATAGCAAGTTTTATAAGCAGTTATGAGTTTTTAGTATTGTTGGTAGTTGTGCTGTCGTTACATTCTTATTACATTGTTGTAAGTTTTGGTGTTGTTGGTGGGTGGTGGTGGTGTTGTTATTAGTTGTCTTTACCAAGTTATTTGGTTTTTGTCATTGTTACATTTTTACATCCCACATTTCCCTTTTTCCCTAAAGATTATATGCATTAAATTTATAAGCCAGTATTTGATTGTTTGGTGTTGTTTCACCTTAATTTGCCCCATGGGGATCCACAGAACCTCCATGAACCCCACTCGCTCCCCACACCACCCTGGCGTGGTTTACAAGCTGGGTCACATGACACTGATCCCCAAACCCCAGCCTCTGGAACAGGACAGACTCTAGGGCCCAGCCCCAGGTCTAGTGTCGACAGCAAGCACATTACTTTCCCCTTTTCAGGTACAGGAATCAGAATAGGCAGAGCAGCCTGAGTGCTGATATTGTCTGCCAGAAAAGTAACCAGCACCATCTCAACATAAAGATCCTTCAGTGTTGAGGAACTACCACACGTTGTTTCAATAGGAATACAAGTGAGATAAAATTGACTAAAGCCAAAAGGTAGCAGGTTCTACATTCCTCAGGTAAAAAATGCCACCACGTATTTAGATAATACTCATCATAACAGTTCCTCAAGTTTTATGAATCTATCCTTCAGCAGTAACATTCTAACTCTTCTCTTATCTATTCTGGATATTCAGACAGAAAATTAGTGGGAGTTAGCTTGCTCTTCTCAAAGAAAATGAGAAAGACTTGTTACTAAAAAGCATCTGTGCCTGTTCCATTATTAAAAGTAATTTTCTTCCAGTTGTCTCTCGCAGAGAACATGTTGCATTCTCTTAGTTTTGATACTCCGCAACCAGCAACTCTGTACACATCTTCAGGACTCCATACACCTTGTAAGGAGTCCCAATGTAAAAAGACAAAACCTATCACATGTAGTTCAAAGCTCAAGGCTTTGATATTTCTGAAGCAGTTGACTATAGCTCAAGTCATTAAAAAAAAAAAAATAAAATGAAAGTAAATTGCCTGTGTAGTACCTCCCATAGCTGCCTGGTATCCCTGCACTGTTGATTAATCTTTTAACCGCTGTTTTAATAGAAGTCTTTAAAAACATTCTCTCTCTTTAGATTCATAAACAGAACAAAGAAGTGACTTAAAAACTCACCCACTCCATTTTCTAATCTTTTTTTTTTTCACGAGCATTCCATTTAGTTCAAATGCACAGTAGAAATTCTAGCCCATTAACATCCATCAGCTAACAGAAGGGCAATGAATTCATCAATATTGCTAAAATGCGTGGGTATGGTATCATGTTGAATCATTTAGTAACTACATTTGCAGCAAGAAAAGCTCAAACAACACCCCCTTATGCTGTCAGCAACCATCTTCCTGAAGGAGGAAAAATGAATGTATGAAGATCACCCTCAAAGTTGTTATTCCTCTTGACAGGCTGGTAGTGTCTCTACACACCAGGATTTTCACACCAGTCAAATAATGTCTGATGATGCTGCCTTCTGGACATCAGCTTCCTTAGCCAAGCCACCTGTTGCATCACACTTGCAAGAACTTTCATTGCTCATTTTTCTGCAAATGACATAGGGACCTGGCTTTTCCCTGCTTGTTAGCATCCAGGTCAAATACATTAAGTCTTAAATTGACTTTTCAATTTGCAAAGAAAAAACACAACCTAAAACCCCAAAACCCCACATATTGTTTCCTCCACACCAGGCTAGTGCAATTGTTACAGTGCCACAGACTTGACTGTGATTTTTTTCTTTGTTACCTATTTACAAAGCTATGGAGGTACCACCTTCTTCCTCCAGCAAGAGGTCTTCCAAACAGTGAAAAGTTCTACATAAGAAAAGCTAAAAGCTACCCAAAAAAAGCATACCACTGTGGCTGCAACGACAGGCAGGGTGTCATGGGGCAAAAGGGGAGGGAAGAAACAATGTTACAGAGTACAACGGTATTAAGTTATTGTTCTCATAACCGCAAAGAGGCATTTACTCTTAAAAAAAAAAAATCAGACTTAATAATATAAAGAAACAAATTATCTTTGAAGTGTAGATTAGAAACTGTGTGTTTTGTCTTGTTCAGGTATGTCAAGTCTGGTCTTCTCTGGTTCACTGCAGTTTTAAAAATGACAGCAAGTACGTTGCACTTCTGTTTGCACTTTCAGTTCTAATGATATCTACTCTAATTAAGTCCAAGAATAAAAAGGTTTCTGGTAAGGTAGCCTTTATAAACTAAGTACAATTAATTCAATTCTCAATGCCTTGGCTACCTTAATATAGATAGTGTCTAAAATACATACACTTATACATGTGTCTAGAGATCCTCAACTCCCACGGCTTCATTCAATTAATACTATTAAATTTTTAATGCTTATCTTCAAAGGGTTTTTAAAATTTTTAATAACTCTCATAGGTTAGCACAAATGTTTTAGGTCTTTCTACTATATTTTAAATACTATATTTTCTTTACACTTAGATGTTTGCCTTTCTGACAACCCTATACACTATGAAGCTCCTGAAGCTTTGTTTTCTATGAAATGATGACATTACAATCTCAAAAAGACGTGTTAATCATGGAGCTGTAATCAGGGATCAGTTTTTTTTCCTCTCACTTGCCCTCTGGGTTGGGAGCTGGCAACAGAACCTTTTTAATCAAAACAATGTAGAAACCCATGAAGAGAGAGAATGCAACTAAGAAGGAGGGGGCTCTTATTTGCATCTAAGCATGTAAGCAGCAGGCAGGGTTTAATTCTCTTCCACTCTTATTTCCCATGAAAGGAGATAAAGCAAAAGTCACCATATTTTGATAAAATAGGAGTTTTGACAGAAGACTAGTCTGGCTTCATGGAAGCCCCATTGCATTTAAAGACACACCCATTTCACACATTTGATAGGTACTCAATGTGTTTTTAATCGTAAAGCTTTGTCTGTACCAGCGGTATTAACCATTATAAATTTGGTCAACTAAAGCTCCAGTTTATATATATATACATATATATATATGCGTCTACACAGACACACACACATACATACATATATATATATATATATGCGATTTCGCAGTTCTGCTACCAGCTTAGAGGTCCACTGTGAATACACTGTGTGAATAGCAAGGCAACTCACACCAGTATGTTTCTCCCCTTCTCTTACTCTCAGTACCTCAAGACCTCTACCCTCCTTCCACTGCTCAACTGCTAAACTTTGAATTTGTGAGACAAACAAGACAAAGTAAATTTGACGGCATATTTCAGGCCTTTCTGTAAAGCATAAACTAAAAAAAAAAAAGAAAATAGCAACTAAAAACTACAGACCTTCTTCCTCCTTTAAAGTTTATTTTTCTTCTGAAAAAGAAAAATAAATCTGTTCTTAAGATACAACTAAAAATCAGCATTTACAGGGACAGGAAAAACACTAGAGTATTATATACACTATCCAAGCTGACAAAAAAAAAAAAAAAAAAAAATCTGGCTCTGTCCCAAAGCATCCAGACACAATTTTGTGCCAGCACTTACATAATAAAAATAGTTCTGCATTCAGGATGTTCAAGCATGTTTCTTGCATTTAAACCTGGAAAGCTAACAGTACTAAAAAGCAATGTGCCATGTTCAGCATCGACAGTGAGTCAATGACCAGCCCCAGATCAACAGATTCCTCCCACGTTCGAAGTGAAGTATGTGCTTACATACTTTGCTTGATCTAGACCACAAACTGCAAAACAGAAAACCCTTCAGAAAGCACATTAAAACAGCAAAATGAAGACAACCTAGAAAACTATCCTGCTGTTCTTCACCTCTTCGACATTTCAGCAGCCTGCAATGTAAGTAGAGTTCTCACTGTGCTGAGCACTCCCCAGTATTACACGTCTTGTGTTATAGAACATGGTCTGTCTTTTAAAGCCAATATAAATACTCTCTTGGAGGCACTGTATGTTCATATTATTGTGAAATTAAATACATGCAGACACTATTAGTTGTCAGATAGACAACAAAATGTCAATTACACTATTCAATGTGCTTAAACCAGCAGGTTAGGCAAAAGGAGATCATTCACTAGATAGTCAAACGTAAAAAAAAAAAGCCAGACATTTCAGTCTGCCTTGGTGTTTCACAAAGGGGTCAGCAATTTGTAAATTTTAAATGTAACACTTAAGCAGTTTTGCAAACTAAAGAAACCCTCACATCCTTTGATGAAATACCTCAGTGCTTCTCTGCAGTAAACCACTCTAAAGTGGTTTTGCTGTCACACAAGTTTTTATACTTCAGCTTCTCTAAAATTTAAAAATTCTGAAAGCCAAGTAAACCCAATTATAAACATTCCTGAATTTTACATCCTTACTAAATCCTTCCAAGAGAACCAGTAAACATATAAACACATATATTTCAGAAGAGTCACCCAGGTACCAATCTTTAAAATCTTCAGAAAGCAGTCACTTTGATGAAAAAGTATAAAAACATGGGCTGCATAATTATAGTCCAGTGCAAGGACAGTCTTCCTATTCTTCTGAGTACCATGTAGAAATTTCTGCTTTAAAAATGTACATAAGTTGTAGAGATTCTCAAAAACCACAATTAAAATATTAAATATTGATTTCTGAATTGAATTTGCATACTTCTAAGGAAAGCACTTTGTGTCACCTATGCTATTTATCTAAAAACATTCCAACAGAAGCATTGTCTTTACTTTCTGAGACACACTCACCTAAATTGGTAGAAAAAATTTAACTTAATGAACTCTGCTCAACAACAGCACCAAAAATATAGCAATACTTCTCATCAGTAATAAGCATTCCAAGCCCTTAAAAAAAAAAAAAAACCAACCCAAAAAACAAATCACTGCAAGAAGCATAGTATTACAAGAAGCAATCATAAAACCATGCAATAAGCCAGTAGGGGCTCAGTAGGCAAACAGTTCACTTAATAACAGAACACTGTGAGCCTTATACTTTCAAATGGTCATTACAGAAAGAGGCTTTTATTAAATGATGAAATACCTGGGTAGGGGCATTTTAAAGATTCAACAGATCTTCCCTGGATCTGAATACTGATGCTAATGCATCATTCAGATCTCTCTCTAAACAGACATTATTAGTCACATTCCAGTAACATTACAAAATGTTAGGGTGTTTCAGTGATTAGTTAGCTAACTGAATGATTAAAAACATTAAAGTTCTGTTTTTCAAATAATAATTGAAGTGCTTTCTTTTACATATACCACATGATAGAGTACATTCTCCTTGACTGTCCATCAGAGAACAGGCAGTTCTAAAGAGAACTGAAGGATAAGGACTAATTAATGGTCTTAAATGTTGGCTGATTTCATAGGGTTAGATCAAACATCTCTGCCTTACTGCTACTGTCACAAGCCTCATGCCTGTCCAAAGAGAGCTGAAAGTTAGTAGAAAGGCAGCTGCAGCAGCAACTGGGTCAACAGACTTGGCTGAAGAAATCCTCACTACTAAAAGAAACAAACAAACAAAAAAAACAAAAACAAAAACAAAACAACAAAAAAAAAGAGAATAGCAAACTGAAATGCTCCTTGAAGGCTGTTCACCCAGTTTAGCAACACACAAGTCACCACTTGAGAACAGATTTCATGCCTGCATTCCAGGGGAGGAAGTTGCCTTTAAAAACAGTTTTGCCTTTCCCTAAGGAATATTAGAACTGTATACATCAATTATTTTAGTGGGTTTTCTCCATGAGGTCCTAAAAACAAAGATCTTATTTTTGAACTGTACAACCCTTACACCAGTGAGCAATCACACGATTAGTCCCAATAAAGTCACAAGAACTGTTTGAGAAAGAAATCGCTTGCCAACCTAAGGGTTGCACAATCAGAAAAAGAAATTATGACAGAAACACAGAGAAGGATAAATTGCATCTAACAAAATCTACAGCCAAGAAATAGCTGGTAACAGATTGTAATTTAAGTACAAGGAAGTGATTTAAACAGTCAGGAGCAGTTGTAATAAGATTATACCATTCTCTATTAAGATTCTTAAAATGTCTTTGTTCTAACAAAGCTATGAAAAGACCATTGCCTTTGTAAAGGTTCAGAAACTACTAAACTGATGTTAAGTCTAAAAATTAATATGATTTCAAAGTGAGTAAAGAAAATAAAAAAGCAAAATAACATCCTTGACTTCATTAGCACTTTTGTCGCGCATGGTGACATTTTCGACTAGCCTGAGTACAACACATATTGCAGCATTTCTTGGTGGCAAAACTCAACCAAAGGGAACAGAGTCAACAAACAGAAGTAAACAGCCCACTCTGATTGGGTTTCTGCTTTTAAATAATCGAAACTACCACTTTTATTTTTAGAAGAAATGTATATCTAAGCCTTCTCTGTCTGCAGTGCCAAACTAATCTTTTCTTATTCTTGTAACCACGTTATTTCCAGCCTGACACTTTTCCCGCTGTGTACTCTGGAACCTTCTCCAATCCCTCAAGCCACTCTACTCGAGTTCCTTCAGGTTAAAACCTTTTTCCCCTCTCTGTCATCTCTAAAGGATCCCACTTCAGGATTAAGCAGCTCTCTGTCTTTCACACTCCCCCATATGCTCTGGCAGGGTATTTTCCTCATCCATTAGATGTGATCATCTAATGTCACTACCCAGTGAAAAGGGCTACAGGATGCAATCCAGCAACAGATGAAAGGTAACTTGAAAAACACAAGGTCCCTGGCAAATTTAGCTCCTTAAAACGGGCTGAGGAACACAGACAATGAGTGAGATGCAGACTGAAAGTCTGGAGGGTGGAGAGGAATGGCAAACTTTAATATCTCTGAGGAGAAGAGGAGATTGAGAAACCCTTCAGTGGACCTAAAGGTATGCCACACTTGGATTGGAGCACTAAGGACCTCTTAAGACTGCTTAGAGGAAAGTGATATTCACAAGACCACACAACCTGCCAGTGCGTATCTCTTCTCCCTGACAATATCTTAGAAAGCGAGGGAGATTTCTCAAAGATAAAAGAAGAAAACAACCAAAACTACTTGCAGAAACTTATTAATTAGGGAATGGGTTGAAGAGAGGGACCCAAATTAGCAGTTGCCGGAAGATATTTTTGAAATAGGCCCTAAACCAAGACAGTATTTGATATGCTTGTGACTAGGGGTGCTGAGACCAAGGGGATCACTTGTGGGCTGGAAAGTATGAGCACATACAATTGCGTTGCTGGTTCAGAACCACCATCTCTGTGATGTCATGCCTTTTCCAAAAGAGCACCAAGCATATTAATCCTCTGCGTGGGTATTCTACGGTTGGAACAGATTATGTTACATATGGGATCGTATATATGACACAAGGTTCTTCAAGGAGTTTGCACTTCAGAGAAAAGACGTGAAAATACATTATTCAATTCAAGTAATTAAGGTCTATATTTTCACAAACTTTCAGCTTTTTCCAGATATTGCACAATAAGCATACATATGCCTCCATGCCAAAAAGTATTGTATTTTTTAAAAGAATCTGACTTCTTTATAGCTCAATATTTTTAATTACTATTGCATATAACTATTAGCTATAAAGCAATTTGTAAATTTCAGAAAATGGTACATAAAAGACCAAAAAGACATTTTTCTCCAACCCTATTTCTCCTTCCTAAGAGCAGAAATCATCTTCAAAAGTTGATAATTTAGAGCAAGAAATCCTCAGCACTCTCCCACAATAGCTACTAAACCACTTGGTGATCTGTGGTTGATACATGGATATTTTAACAAGTACTTAATTTTACAGAGGAATCCTTTATTATCTATATTCTGTTGGACTACAAGCACAATGAAATTACTTTCTTATGGTATATTTCAGCAGTAGCATTTTCAAAGGCCAATAAAATGAAGACATACCAAAAAAAAACTTTTTCTTAATTACTCTTTTAGATATCAAAACATGTTTAGTTTGAATTGTGAGCATATGCTAGAGGCAAAGTATGGCCTATTCAGAATGCTTTCCATATTCCAAAAGTAATAAGCCTTATTCTTTTGATACTAACACAGATGTAAGGAGGAACCACATCAAAGTAATGAAGTTACACTAGTACAGCATGAGAGCAGAATCCAATTACATTTTTAAAGAGGTTTTCTCTGCAGTCGTACTTTGAAGGGGAAAGAGAAAAAACAACAGCAGCAAAAAAAATATTAGCAAACATGACATTTCTGTCACATTTGAAACTCAGATTGATTTGACCAAGAAATGAACACCAGCATTTGGGGATGCTACATAGCAGCTTTGTCAGGATGGCTAAGGAAGAGGCTTGGAACATCCTCACTTGACTCGATGTGTTGTCACAGCAATTTCCACTGATAGCAGTTTTGAGATCTGAACAAAACTTTGTACCTTGACACTACCTGGAAAGTCAAGATGCAGTCAGAACAGCTTCATTCCACACTCACAACTACTCAGATTAAATTAATTCCCATCCATTACCTTCTGTCCTCTAAGTCTAACACTATGTTCAAAAAATAAGGTCAGTGGTGAGGTGGGGTATTTCTTTAAAGAAAGTTGATGTCCCGGAACAACTCTCAAATTGCACCATTGAGATAGTGATCTAGCACAGATAGGCACAATGCTGGTGCATCCATTAACCTCATGGCATGCAGGCTTGTAGAGCTCAAGATCTTTCGCATCTATTTCCTTTCTTTTTCTCCTTCGCTTTTCTGTTTCTATGTCTCTCCAGGTACTGAGAACAAACATGTGTTCAGAAAAAAATAACTAAATGCCCCAAGGCAAGATCCCAAAGCCTTTGTCTTTGAGAAAGGAGTGAAAAATCTGCTTAAGGATTGCTGTTTCCTAAAGATCAATTCTGTCCCTAACTTTTAAATAGCATATTTTTCCAGAGCATGAGGCTATGGAAAAAAGCTTAGCCCAAAGAACAAGCTAACCTGACGGAGCTCACAAGCTGACAATTCATTCTCCATGATAGGCCTGAGAACCTCCTCTACTTTGTAAGGGGAGGACGGAGGATCAGAGAAGGAAGCAGTGCTACAGCTAAATACACCAGGCTAGCCACTGTATCCAACAGAAAATACGTTATGATCTAATTCATTTTTGAATCCCCACTGCACAAGGAAGACTACACAGAGAGAGAAGAAAATGTCATTTCCTAAGACCTGAAACAGCCATTACAATTAAGAACTGCCCTGAAGGTAAGGAACTACACCACCCAGTAATGACAGGGTAATTTTTAATGGCAGAGGGAGGATGCACCTGATGGGAGCTGGGCATGGCTCTCTTGGCATGACATGTAGCCATTTCCACACACATGACTGCACAGTCACCCCTTTCAGACTGAGGCTGCGTTGACTCCCAGTTCTGACAGACCGGAATGACTCCCTTTTTTCTCTACTAATTTCAATTGCTCTGGTTCTGTTCTGTCCCACAGCCTTTTCATTGCACTCCCCTGGAGTTTTTTTCCTCTATAGCACCAATTCATTGCCCTGTATCTTCTGCCTGCTGGGGCTCGAAGAGTCATCTATTTCTCTGCAGAACACACCTGAGTGATGTGACACTCACAGTTATACAAGGCTACATGTTTTGACACCTGTGCTGTTTGCAGCCACGGCTTCCCATCATACATGTGCACAGCTTCATTTTCATGAAGTGGTTGCAGCTTCTTAGACTTTAAGTCATACTTCATCTTATCTGGCACTCTGCATGTCTATCAGTGCCCACTGACTCTGACACCGCTTCTAGCAGCCCAGAAAGCCCTGTTTGCAGTTTTCTGTGGAACAAGATGTCAATAGATGACAACCCATACTCCACTGATGTCATTCTGTAATTTAACAATGTTAAATATGGGTCAGTCTGACCCCCATCACCTTTACAGTAGACAGTTTATTTTGTTTTCCATCAACAAGTTAGACTGGGCAGAATGGGGATATGCTGTGCCATAATTCATTGCAACAGCTTAAGCATATACGCTTAAGCATATGCTGATGAAATGGCAGCTTATTGTCAGACGTAATTATGTCAGCTTTATCACAGCTAGCAAAAGTAGATTTAGCACAATCAGCTGCTGAACTCTGCAATCTTCTAATAAAAACATTTTAAGAGACATAATCAAATATTAGTTGATGATAAATAAGCTGCTGGGGTTTGCTCCCCTCTATGTCTGTATGAATAAGTCTGTATTATTTTGACCAGTAGACCAGGATTTTTCTCCTGTAAAAGCATCAACAGTAGATCTCTCACTTAGTAATTTCATATTTTTTTACCAGGATACATGACAAATCAGTAAAAGGGGTTATAAGTGCTCCTTCTAAGGCCCAGCTTCCCATAGCTACTATAGATTTAATCTGCCAATTAACCCTTGCTACTGAAAAACAGGGTTGGTATCCTCTTCTTTTACAGATGAACCTTTATAGTAACTTAATAATACAGCAACCAAAATGGTCAAAAGAGTGCAGGGGAGAATACCACCTACAGTGCCTAGGTATTTGTAGGATTAGTGGCAAACACCAAATCTCACTATTCTCACCTCAGCCTGAGGTTTGGATAGACTGTAATGACAAAAAGCATCTGCTATGTCCCCGTTATCATCTCTCTGGCTTTTGATGGATGATTCTGATCAAGGCAAAAAATATCCAAGTGACCCTGTAAAACTCTTTGAAGTATACTGGAAGCCACTTCATCTTACATATTCAAGCTGTGAAGCTCCAATACCTGCCTCTTACTTTCAAAAGGAAAATCAAGCAACTACTGGTGTAAATTCTTAGTCAGGACACTGGCAAGGGACAGTCTCAAGCTATACACTGCAGCAGTTGAAGTAATAGGAGAAAACACTGCTCTCCCAGAAAGACAGGATCTCAGGACTAGTAAGGGAGGTCATGCTATGTCTAACCAATGTTTCATTCCCACCTGGCTTCAGAAGAAAACTGTGGAGGACTCAAGATGGGTGGGAAAGCCAGACAGGAGGAAGAGCAGCAAAAGGAGAACTATTGGACCTTCAGAAAACCCCATGCAGACTGCAGTTGACTTTCACTTGAGGGTAAAAAAACATCTATCTTGTGCTTTAGGACATTTGGCTGACAGAAGATCACACGCTCATATCTGATCAGCTGCTCCCCAGAAACCCAGTAAAGCACAAATCAGGTGTCAGTTCATCATGAACTATCGCTTCACTTCATTCCATATTTCTTACATGTATGTCTTCTGCTTTTCCTCTGATTTCTTCTTTTGTAGTGGGTCTCCTAGTAAGGTAACTTACTTCTTCTACCCCCTCACCTCCATAATGTGGAAAGAACCTGGCATTTGCTATCACCAGTTTTCTCCCTCCCTTTGTCAACCCTCTGATCTACTGTTTCCTCTGCTGTAGCTGCCTTCTCCCTTCCAGCTGTGAACTGCTTTGTGCAGCAGCCCTCTGACCAACCTGTGTCCAGATGGCAGCACTGCTCCAACAAGAGCAATTTACTGTCCATTTTGGTTGATCCTTAAACACAACCATAGCAATGTTAATAATTATTTACCCACTATATAAAAATAAGAAATCCTTAACTGTTCATCTTAGATTCTCCACACTGCATTTGGTAGCTAGCTATACCTACATTTGCAGAAGGCTGTGAAAAAAAATTTAGTCTTAATCCATAAAAAACAGGGAAGTATGACAATTTGGGCTGCTCGCAGCAGCAAGTGGGAACTGGTGCATTCACCCACTGTGCCGAAGCTGTTTGAATGTGCTGGGTCTCACAGGCCAATGACAGCAGCAGATACCATTGCAGAAGCTGCCATGCTGATGTTGTGCCTGTAATCTGCTCACGTTTCATGTCTTATTTCCTTTGAATTAAAGTTGAATGGTGTGTGAAGCACCGTCCTTCAGTCTCCAAGGACTACTTCTTCTCTGAACACTTCAGAGGCTGTAAATACAACTGTTAATTTCTCTGATAAATAAAATAAGGACACAGGAAGACAGAAGGAATTGGCACCACTGTGTCAGTTCCATTACTTAGGAAAACTATTCTTTTACTCTTCAGAGCACAGAACAGAGATTTGCATCTTAAGCCCTGCAGGTTTAATTTGTAGCCTCCCTGTGCTGTGACTCAGACCTGGAACTATCAAACCACTAACATACAACAAATTTGGAAATAGCACTGCCTTTTTTATTTCTCTCTTTCTGACTGCTACTTTGAAGGAGAAGTATGTTATGGATTTTCCCTTTATTATCATTATCACAAATTTTGTTTGAGATCCTGTATTACATGATTCACACACAAAGGTAAAGAGCTGTAGACACATTTTTGTCCTTACCTCAGCCTTGTATCTACAAGAATACTCTAATATTTTATTTTTCTTCAACTTATTTTGTGTCTTCACTTTCCTTTCTTTCCATTAGTACTCTTTACTTCTAAAGCAACAGAAACATTTTTTCTTCTGATCCCATCCATTTAAAAAATATAAATTTATATTTTCAGATGGAGCTGATATGAACCCCTCCTTTTTTGATCTGACACCGCCTCCATTACTTGTACCCTTTTGCTGAAAATCTCTTTATTTGTATGCCAAAATAAATGATACTGGCAGTAGAGCTGCAATAATCTTTTTTACTGTAACAATTGCAGAGTTCAAGACAACAGTTCTACAGTCTTTAAAAATGGTATTGTAAGTCTATCTGCATGTTTATTATTCCATTCTGACAAGATCAGTGAGGAATGGTTTCCCCTTCTCAACAAGATATTGGAGGAGAGAAGGAAAACAAATCTCTTCTTTGACAATATTTTAAAAGTACTTCTTTTACTGTTTCGTTTGTTATAACATTTTACCTCGACAAGTGTAACATAACCTAGGAGACATCATAAACTCAGAGCACCAAATGAAAGGCTACCAGGGTTTCTTTAATATACTACTACACAAATCAAGTAACTGGCAGCACAATCTTTTTTCTCTCATCATTGGAAGGGTTTTGTAGAATGGAATAGATTTAAGTTTTAGTTCTTAAACATAAATTGCACTAATGACTGGATCACCCAGTGTGAATTATTCCACGCTGCAAATTAACAAAGAGAAGATACCCAACCATTTTTAAGGGGCTAATGGGTTCTAAAATGTACTATTTATGTACTTTAAAGATGATGTGTTGTTTTAATTATTCATAATCACAATGTAATAGCAAAGTATAGCTGGGCATATCCATACTAATAATGAGGCTAAAATCATCCCCCGATAACCATGCCTGTGCTGGTGATCCTACATGCGGAGCGTCATCAGCCATAGCAGCAAGTAAGCAAAAGCCAGATGAAGGAGGTTTCCATTTCATGACAAGGAAAGTGAAAAGAGACTCAAAGCTGGTGCCTAGGAAGTGCCTGCACTGGAGAGAAAGGAATCACAGCAGTTTCCAGAGCTGTCATTCAAGCTCCTTTTGCTATTGCTACCACTGGTTTGTGACCAGATACCCTCTACATAGTAAAGGTGTGTTAATTCTCTACAATGCACTGCCAAAGGACTCAATAACATCTCCAAGATTCCAGCTCACCTTCTCAACTCCTAGAGCTGCTGGTACCATAGCATGCTGGAAGGATTTCATCAGAGGGAGGCAGTGACCTCTTCAGTAGGAGTAACTCTTTCTATAAGTCTGCTGCATCTTCAGGTAGCCATGGAGAGAAGTGACACACGCTCTTTTCTTCCCAACACGTCATAACTGAGAGATAACAGCTCTGTGCCCTTGACAAAGAAGGGAACTCTGCAACGATCAAAGTGTGACTTTCTGACAGATGTGACTGCCTCCAGTACCTCCCAGAACATCAACCCACTCTCAGCATTTCTCTGCCACTGACCATGAGAGTTTTCACAGGACCACCATTGCAATCATTACTTAAACATGGAATGGCAGAGCTGGACGGAAATGGCAAAGGTACACATATGAGTTGACACAAATGAGTCTTTGAAGTCATATTTCATAGAAATTAAGGTTTAAGGAAGACAAATGCAGTACTACACTAAATTGTCCTTACTCAAACTGCACACCCTACTGCTGAGCTTTCCACCTCTGCAGCAAATCTTCAGACCCCTTTGGCCATCTGCTGGTGCTGGTGTGCTTTGGCTCCTTTAGTGCAGTGCTGGCTTTCAACTTGGGTATTGCTAGCTCTCCTCATTCTCAATAAAGTCAAACATCAACACCTTTAATGTATTTCCATCTGTATTGGAGTGTGTTCCTAAAATGACTCCAATTTCCCAAATGACTCCTGTTAAGGCAAAAAATGTATTTTTTTTTTTCTCCTTTGGCAAGCACTGCATCTTACTGTGAAAATAACTGGTTTTACTACCAAGGAAAAAACCCTGATATTATTGGACCCAGCCGTCATTAGAAGCTCTGGGTCTCTTTCAGATCAGACAAGGTACTGGCAAAAACTGGGAAGAAGCAATAATATCCTTACAGAATGAGCCCCAAGCTGGCTCTCCATGCTGGCTTCAGCATGGTTCTCAGCCACGCAGGACAATATTTCTTAAGGTTTCCTAATAACTTATCTAACACTGTATAAAAGGCTTGTCTTTGGCACAAACATGGAATTGCAGTTTTCCTGCATGTTTTAGAAATCATGTTCATCTGACTGGAAGCGCTGCAACCTATTCAGCTTGAGAATTGGTTTGCATATTTGCATTTTTTTCTTAACCTATTTTTTACTGGGCAAATCTCTTAGCTGTCAGTTTAGCCCGAATAGGGGTTTTTGAAGATTTTCCTACAGTCAATGGAAGATATCTGGAAAATGGATCCTAGCTGAACTAGATGTTTTGAAGAAAAAAAAGCTAGTGCAGGCTTCTCTTCCATTGTGCAGACATCTACCAAATTATTTGCCTTGTATCTTTTTTAAGCTAAGATCTATCATTTTTACAATTCTTTTTTATCCTGGCTTCCTAAAGAGACAATGCTTGTGCAAATCAGCTGGCAGACACCCAGCTCCCAAGGCTAGAAAATAATTTAAATAATGTTTGAAAGAAAAGCAGAACTGTCAAACATGCTGCTGGTTTTGTGAAAAAAATGTGTTTGGCTGGAGGAGAGGGACAAAGGAAGGGGGAAATTGTCTGCTGTAGACATACTGCTCAGTAGTAACCAGACAGCCAAACAATCTCCGGCCTAGCCAGGGCATATGCTTGCTCTCTTTTTAGTGGGGTTATTTGAGTATATAAAGGGGCAAGAAGGAGGCAGAGGTACGATGGCAAGGAAAAGGAGTCAAGCAGAAGACACACATCCTCTATGAATTTCCAGAGAGGTCTCCCAGATCATTACACCCGGATTTCCTTTGACAAGGTCTTTCCTCACACTCTGATGAAAATCCTATGCCCTGCCACATTAAACCTACGATTCTGCATCTCAGTCTGTACCTGTTCTGGGCTGTCTGCTGCTTCCGGCACTGAGATCTATTCTGTGAGGATGTCAGACCTCTTCTCAGCTTTTACATTCTAGTAACTAATTTTGAGTGTCAGCTTTTCCAGTTTCATTTCAGCATGTCCATGCTAATAATCCTTAATCCGGTGTCTTATTTATACTTATTTCATTTTCACCTTGTTTGTGCTTCTGCTTGGTAGTTCTAGTCCCTTCAAAACTCCTGATGGAGCCATACTACCTCTTGTACTACTATTCTGTTTCTCTTTCC
>NW_010125248.1:17106-26763 GCF_000699245.1 Pterocles gutturalis
CGATCTAATCCTTCACTGTAGCTGTTGGGATTGTTTGGTTTGGTTTGTTTGCACACTTCAAACTCGAAAATGACCTCAGAAAACCCAATTTACTAACCTTTTTTTTTTTTTAATTTTGTTTGTTAGGACCTTTATATTTATTCTGCTGTTCTTATTCCTTCCTTTCTCACTCAGTCATTTTGTAATCACTGTCACCCAAATGACTTCTCACCATTGAAACTAATCAGACAGTTACTTCCTACCAGTGAGAGTGAAGCCTAAATGAGTTACTGGTCTGGAATCCCTCCTCCTGACAGGGAGAGTTGTCTCTGACACCAGAACGTGGTAAGCCATCAGTATCCTGTCATATTCTATTTCTAACTGCTACCCAGATAATTAACCTCATTATCTGGGGTTAATTAACGCTGGAATCCCATTACCATCTATTGTGCCTCTGGGAGGCTTCTATCAGCTGCTCAGAAGCCCCCAGCCTCATTCACTCCAAGGCAGCATCACCTCAGAAGCACCACTTAGTGAAAGTGTTGAGTTGAACTCTGGCATATTATTTTGGCATATGTCACAAACTTTGCATCAGAGCCAGTTCTACATGTTTGTTGTGACCCTACTTGGGAAGGTCATGTAAGAAATGTAAAAGCTTTTATTTAGGAGTAGGATGTGACTGCCTGGCAACTAGGGGTTGGGGGGACGTAGGGAGGGTGACAGGAAATAAATAAGTGAGAGAAAACTAATAACAGAGCACAAACTAACTTACCCTTTCCAATGATCTATTTATGCTGACGGGTATTAGAGTGTGTCTCTTCCTTACATCCACTTGCTTTCCACACACTTCTCCCCATCTTCATTTCAGTGATCATAACTCCTACACTTCTGAAGACAAGGCCAGACTGATGAATTTCAAAGCTTAGCAGGTATACAAAGGAGTGATAACCAAAATGTACAGCTGATTCTTTTTTGTAGAAATTAAAAGTGATGTGTCATATCAAGATCCCTTTTTTACAATCCTTTTATTTAATGAGTACAAAATTGTGTTATTTTTTTATAACATCAATTTTATTCTCTTCCTTTCTATGATTGGGCAATAATTTAATAACTTAATTGTATATGACAAATACTTTTTGAAAATAATTGTAGGCAGCCTAAAATTTCATTGAAAATGTTATTTTAAATTGAGGTCAGCAGTATTTTTAAAAAGACCTGTAGAGAATGCCAAGTGCAACTTACATGTGCAACTTGTCTGAAGAATCTTATGCAGAAGGGCAAACATTGTATTAAAACACTGCAATGCTGATACTTGAGACTGAGAAGAAGCTCAGGGGGATTTAGAACAAAGTAGATCAGAAATATTCCCACAAACCATATCCCCAGCCACCCAATTTATGTTACTGATATTATTTTATTATTTATTTTAACATGAAATGCTAAGAAATTAAATATTTTCATATTTCTTCATAATTTTTACTGGTTTCTTTTAAGTCAAATGTAATCCTTCTTTCAAACTTTGAAAGACAGTCTGAAATATTGGCATTTTTTACAGGAAATCTAATTGTCCGCACAACACTGATCCTCCTCTCCTGCTTCTACACATTTTCTCTCACTCTTTACACTGTGTATTCTTTGAGGCAGGGACCTGACTGATGACTATTCTCTATCTGCATAAGGCAGTACACAAACTTTCCAAGCTTTCTAAAGCCCCTACATTTACAGCATCTTTTTGGCACAGATTTTGTGCAGTGACATTAATGGAAGCTTTGACTTCCCCTGACACTGGGGCAGCTTCTACATGAGGCTAGATCTCAGTAATGGTAGTTTAGTGCCAGACATATAATCCTGTGCTGTTCCACTATAATGAATGAGCACCAGCTCAGAGGCAATGTAACAACAGAAGATAAACTAAATCTATTATGGATCTATTATGCTATTAGAGAACGATGCCCGTTAGCACATTCATACAGAAGTTTCTTCATCCATAACAAAATTACAGTCTATTGATGGGAGCAAAAAATTATTACATGCAATAGATTAAGACAGAAAATGAAGAATATCGTCCATCATGAGGGTTCTAAGTTTATGTCTTATAGCCTCTCTAAAAGACTACCAACATGAACTTTTGCCTTGCAAATATTATGACACATTTAACAATAACTGTATTAGAGCTGTTTTTCAGTATATGTAAAAGATGTTACCGCCACAGCAGAGTTTTCTTTCATTCAGCAGTCTTAGCTCACTTACACAGGGCTAAAGCTAAGCTTTTGCACAGGAGACTGTACTACTTCATTGCTTTATGAAGAATAATAAAATTATTATATACTTGAGGAATTTCTATTTTGGTGCAATCAGAATTTAACAGTGACCAGCTGACTGAGTGACCTTTTCAATAGAATTTATCCCTGTGTTTGCATCACGTTCATGATTAGCTTGTGTTGTCAATAGTAGAGCATATTGTAAGACAATACAAGGACAAATCAAAAGACAGCAGTTCTAATTAAGTTTTGAAAGTATCCAGATGTGAAATTAGATGCATTTTGCTCCAAAAAATAATTCAGATCATTGGTTGAATGGTAAAAAAGTGAATTATTCTCTATTATACTGAGGAATGAATTGCTGATTCTACAAATAACTTCACTTAATTCTCACAAAAATGTCTTGTAATGTAACCTCCTGTCTATAAAGTCTTCTAAATTATTTGGTGACAGTTATGCAGTAAAATAAAACCCTTATATTATAAATATGCTATCAGACTTTCTGCTGCTTTTGCAGATGGTGACAGTTTCTTCCCAGAAGACTGGCAAGCCCAAAATTGAACCACTCCTGATAGTTGCCCCCATAATCTAAGATACATTCAGAAATGCAACATATGCATTTTTTTGTTCAGCAATAGTTTCTTCCCACTTTTTATTCTAGTTCTTCCATCACAGAATATACACAAAAGTGTGTATCTTTACAGGCTAGACAGAAGATTTTCATATACAGAGACCACAGAGAACAAATTAGCATTTTCCCCCTAATCTTATGGGTAGATTAAGTTTAATGTTTTCATTTTATCTTAGTGTTATAGACCATTCCATTGCATTTTGTGGAGGTACCAGAGTATGAAATTATATGTGATAGAAATGAACTACCCTTACATATTCGTTAAAGGACTGTTTTCACTGATAATTCAACACCAATATCTGTAAACACAAGAAAAGGCTTGTTCTCAAATACTTATCAGTTGTTTCTTATCAATAAATAACATTTTCAACACTCAATCTATGCAGCATTATTTACTGAGGAACAGTTGTGTGTGTTTAAGTTAACTGTAAATCTAAACATGTGTTAGGTACACACTATATGAACACAGAGCTGGCCCTCCCACATAACATCTCCAGATTGTGCACTTAACCTTGAAACAACAACGCTTTCTGGATCAGTGGGCTCAGTGTCTGATACCAGGTTAGATCTGAGCTGCTGACATGCCCTTCACAGCTGCTGCTGAGCGGCTCCCTTCCGCTTATGCCAACTGCTGGTGTCAGTGGCTCAGAAACCTGTTTCAAGCGCAGCAGGACAGAGTGGAGCCTACAGACAGTTGAGATGGGTGTAAATAGGATGTGTAGCTGCAATGAAGTGTCCTAAGGACTGATTTGCTAAGGCCTTCAAAGAGAATTTTTTTGCCATGAAGAAAATGTTTCTAATAACAAGTACAGTCTCTGCCTCATTGTTAGCCAACCACCAGCCGACACCACCTTGGTACTTCAAAGCCTTGCATTTAGGTGATTTCCTGCGGCTCTTTCTGTGCTAGATCCAAAGACCCCTGAAGTTCATGGTAATTGCCTCTGTACCTTGCACCAGACCCCTAGTTAGGAGAACAACTGCAAGGGGACTATAATTTTTAGTCCAAGTAGAACAGTACTGTATCAGAGATCCACAGGAGGTGATCTAATAGGGGAAATATTCTTGCCTGAAAAAAATAGATCAATAAATGCTGAAGTCATTTACCTTCAGCTACACATGTCAAACTTAAGTTTAACCATGAAGGCCTCAGTTCTATATCTTACATTATACAATTACTAGCGAGGCTTTTGTAGTCTGGGTAATACTTCATTGGATCCTTGCCCTAACTTATGCAGTATCATGTTTCCCCGTAGGTAGCTGGGGATTGAAATTCATGGTGCAAAGGGCAGCTCATTGCAATTTTCCAGTGAGCTCCAGGTACCAAACACTGCTCGTGAATAACAGCTCTTCAAGAACACGCAGACCATTCCCTTTAGAATACCAGGATATTAAAAAAAAAAAAAAAAAAAGTACACTGATTTTTCTTTCCACTTTAAATAGATTGAGGGAATGTGCTTATTTTTGTACCACATGCCTTGGGGTAGAAGGACATGTCTACATAATAGCATGAAAAAACAAGAGAGAAAAACAAGAGAGAAGGACACAGATACTAAACCTCTCAAGTTCTCAATGATCTCTCAACTAAACCACATTATGAGATGTACAAGCAATGGCCTAACTGTGATTTCATTCATTGCGTGAGCTTAGAAACACTTGGCTTTGGCTCACTGTTCTTTCACACACACTGCTCACAAAACCACACTGTTTTGTGCTGTAAAAAATTAACCCAGAATGATTTACACAGCTTTGAGGCATGGCAGGCAATACTGGAATGGCAATTTTTCCTGCCTGCTATTACAATCAAGAGACCCAAATCCTGAACTGTTCACAGCTTCTAAGGGATCCAGTAAATTCTTCACCACTGCAGCTCGGAGCAGACTATTTTTTTATAAAGGAAACAACACTTAAAAGTTTATCCTCTGTGGCTTAGTCAATCACAAGAAAACTGGTCAGACCTCAAGAGTCAGGGTTTGTGTTCATTCATTAAGTGTAAATATCAAGCCAGAATTCTAAACAGAAATATGCAGATACCAGCAAAGGCAAGGAATACCACATTCTTTGAAATGTCAAAGTTCTTACAGATTAATTATGCAACTATGAAAAACAGTAAAACTTTGTTTGCTTGACCTACAGAATGGCTGCTTAAATGACCGAAATAATAAAAAAGTAGCCAGAAGTGTTTACAGATTATTTTTCTGCAACCCAAAATCTTTAGCAATAAAGAAATTTAAAATCATCTGATCTTCTCCTGTGGAAGGACTACTGGTTCTCTATGAAATGAGGAAATTCATGGAGTGAGGGAACCTAAACCCTGTTTTGAAACCAGATCAGTGATATTTTCCTGCTCTGTGAAAGCTGGGTTAGTATTAGGCACACACAGAAATCCGTGTGGTTTCACTAACAGACCATACTGCATCATTGCAGAGATTCCTTTAGGGGTCTCATTTTTGTTTTCTTGCTTTGTTTGCAGACATGTTGCATACTTGTTTTCTTGGTGATAAAGGGAAAGTCACCTCCATTCATTGCTAGTTCAGGAGTAAGGAAATGAGAGTACCTGGAACAATACTAGATGGCTCATGTGCAAACAACAAGAATAAATGTCTGTCCCGCACTGAGCTATGCCAGTCCTCCTGATTCCTACAGCAATAACAAGCTTGCATCATCCTGACACTCTGCCATACATTCACAAGGCTTACTACGGTTTATATTCAACATAAGAACTATCTTTAACATAACGATTATGTCTTCTTACGCACAGCTAATTCTTGCTTCAAGAAAGTACAAGCTAATATTTCAGGAACAGGGATTCACTCAGGCTGACATTGTCTCTCCTTGCAGTTAACCTACTTTTGGCATACATTCAGATGTACAACTGGTGACTGTCTACAGTGTCACACAGCCCCAGCATGCGGAGTGTGGAATATTCCATATTTTGACATGGAATATGCCCAGGGCATGTTTTACTTGGGACCTGAATCAGATCTCACTTTCAGAAGCTCTGTATTCGTTGCTGTCCATTTGGATTAGAACAAAGGAATACAATGCACATGCCCAGACCACAAGGCATCAAACTTTCCCAGTTCTAGCCTATTAGATCAGGTTCTACCAGTCGGCTAAAAGGGAAGTTGATATTTGATAATTAGATTTTTAGGTTAATATGACACAGGCATGTTGGACAAAAAGCTTTGACCTACTGGCCAGCAGTGGAAACATGACTAAAGACATTGAATCTGAGGGCCTTAGAGGGGAAAGTAATAGCAGATCATTCTGGTGCGAGGGAAAATTCCAAGCTTAGGAGAAGGCCTTGGAAATTAGGTGAGAGAGACAGATGAGTAACGTGGAAGAGTTAGAGAGAAAACTGTATTGCTAGCAATGAATGCCAGCAAGAGACAAACAGAAGCAAAGCTGTGTGCAGTCTTTGAGGAGAGCATCTATCCCTACATGTATTTTTAAAGCATAAGTCATACAGGTATTTCACTTCCAGAAGGAGTATTCCAGCAAGCAGACTGGAAACCACTGCAAATATTTAAGGATGTGGGATTACATCACTGAGGCAGCAAGTAAGGGGGATGATTCCATCTGTTTCACGGATTTCAGAGGATTCTGGTAAGCATCAAACAAGTCAGAAAGAGGGAAGTTTATAGTTTTCCAGACACTGAAAGCACACAATTTTGCTTGAAAATTAAAGGGACAAATTCTGCCTTTTATCACACTGATTTGTAACTGGAGCAACTCAGCTAAAGTCAGTTGTGTCAATGGAAATTAAACTAGGGATATGAGACCAAAATTCAACTCTAACTAGCATTTACTGGACAGTTGACTTTCTGGAAATTGAATGTCCAGAAATGAAAACACCTAAAGGAAAGTACTTAATGAGAATTTGTTACAGAGGACAGTAGCTCCATGAAGATGATAGATCCCCAAACATACTAAAATCCTGTATGAAACCTAATACTCTAACAACTCAGTGTCTCTGGGAAGTGTGCTCTATGCAATGGTGAACGAGGCTGCAATTGCAGACAGACCTGTAAGCACAATGATTCATTTTCAGAGAAAAAGGAAAAAAAAAAAAAAACTACTATGCAAGCCAGCAGTGTGTTAGAAAGAACAGCACTGCATACTCAGCAATGAAATGGGAATTAACCAACATTTTTCTATTTTCTTGCTACTTTTCCAGCTACTCACATGTCAGGAATTTCTGAGGCAACATTTCAGCACTCTGATTCAAAGCAGAAGTAGGAGCTCCATCAGACAGACACAAAGCAATGGCAGTGATCCGGGAAGCAAGACACTTTTCATGTGCAGACTTCACAGGCAGTGTTGCAAAGAACTGAAACAGGTGCAGGATATGCCACCACACAGCATCTAAAATGAGCTTAGGAAGGGTTCATAGTGGTTTTCATTTGCACCAAGCCCTTTATGGTGGTAATCACAACAGTCACTAGTGTCCTACTAACAAGAGCTCTTGCCAGAACCAAAGGCCACTGCTAAATCCTGATCGAAGTTACAACTCGTCTGCAGTGGCACAACATGTGTTGGGCCTTGTCACTGGGATTCCTAAAATACCCTGGGGACCCGTGTCAGAAGGTTTCAGCCAGGACTGACTGCTGCTGCCCCACCTGTAAAGGAAGCTGACTGCCATGGCAGACCTGGCACTCTGTACGCCTTCTCTGTCCATCCTCAGGCAAATGCCCACTGCTGCCTCTGTCTCAGCAACACTCAGATGTTCAGTGACCTCCCCACAGCAACCTCAGCCTCTCCAGAAAACTCAAGCACCCTTGGAGATAGTAAATCAGAACTTTTTAAAACAAAAAATAAATAAAATATTTTATTTAATTTACAGAATTTAATTAATTTACAGAGCAGAAACTCATGATTAATCAAAGCCAGCATTTCAAAGGAATGAGAACACAGTGAACGATACTTTTTCTCCAACAATAATTTGACTATTTCAGCAAAAGCAAAACATATTTGACCTAGTAATGACGTGTGAACATGAATACCAATTTTGTGTGTATTTGTCCTCTGTGACCAGGCACTATTCTTAACCATGTACCAGAGCAAAAGCTTGAGGCATCCAAGTGCTCCCTGTGGTGAAAAGTACTACCCATGTATACAATGAGAAAAGATGGTGCCACTACATAGTTGAAGATCGTGGCATCAGTAATCAGGCAGCTACACCACAAATCATAACACTTTGATATGTCCCAGTCTCAATTTATTCACTAAATATTTCCTTGGATTTTTTTTTTCTCTTAGAAGTATCTGTGGAGATGCTTAGCACCCAGCAGGTCAGTACTGAGATGGCATCATTTGGTTAAGTGACTCCTTCCACATCAACTGCTGAAAGAAGGGAGCATGCAATAAAGTTAGATCTTAGCCATGCCTACACCTGCAGCAACAAACCATCCAGTGCTTTGTTCACAGCTGACAACCTGTCAGTCGTAGGTGTGGGAGAGAAATAGAGGCTGTAAAAACCATCCTGATACCAGCACAGGGAGAACATCCATGGTAGCCTGGGTGCAGCGGAGACGTTCTGCCCGCTCCCTGCCCTGCCCTGCCAGCTGAGGGATGCTACAGCAGACCTCCCCTGTGCTCTCTGGTCTGACAATTTGTCTGCACTGTTAACGTACAACAGTATGCCAGAAATACATTACTCATGTTCATGTAGCTATGCAACGCTACAAAAGATTGTCACCAAGTTCAGATCAGTTTCTAACAGTATTTCATAATTATATTACTAGACCAACATGACTACTTTCAATACAGCTTTATCAGTTGCCTTTAGCTTTGCCTCCACAGACAGCTATCATTTAAATATTACACATCAGACAGGACAATTCACAGGTTTTGACAGTAAAGACAAAGACCATCACTGGGAAAGGTTTATACCAGCTCTTTATTTTCCTGTTCGAGGACTTGATGTTTGAAAAAAAAAAAAAAAAAAAAAACAAACCTCAAATTCCTTAATTCTGTTGTACCTTCTGAACATAAACACATTCAGTGCTACCTTTGCAACAAATTTACTGACAAAAACAGAGAAAAGTCTCCCCGGTGACCATCAGGCATAAGAACATACCTACTTCAGTATTTGGTATTTCCTCATCATCTGTGCTGAATGAATCACACAGACAAAAACAGCAGATACAATGTCTTATTTCATGCTCTACTTAACTGTTCTAACAGCCACATTTTCTGAAATCAAACCAAAATGCTGAAATCTTCTGAACATCTGAGTGTGTATTTGCTTTAAATGGCAGCTATGGTATTACGCAAATATAGCTCTACATGTAATTAATGTATATTGTCATAAATCTGCCAGTTATTAATAAAGTTCTAAATAGAATCAGAAATACATTTTGTTAGTGTACTGTGATTTTCTATATATGATCAGACATTGCATGTATATTCTTAGCTGAAACAATAAATAGCATAAAAGAAATGGTACAGAAAGTTTTGCCTTACCCTACATTCTTTCTTTGGCTGTTTTATTCTTTCTTTTAATCTGTTTTGCAAACTTTGGGGTTTTCTAATTATTTCTAGAATAATCAGCTTTGGCACAGTGAAAACATTATCTCCATCTGTAACTGTTTCATATTTATAAATTAAATGAAGCTTGTATTTGCTCCAGGAATGAACCTCGGTAACCCTTTTTATCACTCATATTGTACATTTTCCATTACAAGTGCTTCCTGTTTTCACAAAGAATATAACAGTAACAGAGGCATTTCCCCTGTGTGTAGTGCCTTCAATGCATCCAGATTAATACTGAAGGCAAACATTTCT
>NW_010125248.1:26777-37678 GCF_000699245.1 Pterocles gutturalis
ATGGGAGAAAGTACTGAAGGGACAGAGCAAGTCAGGCACAGGATACCTCTACTGATGTTGTACTGCATGCAAATCCAGTCTTCTCCTGAAAATGGCGAGTGGATGGAAGTCCTCAGGATTTCCTCTTCCCTTTTTTTGTGTGTTTTCCTGTTTTACCCTTCCTTTCCTTCACTTTATATTCTCCCTCTATTTTTTGCCCTAGAATCACATGCTTTTCCTTCCACAAACGTCCTTCTACTAACTACCTGCCATATAAACATTTAATCTACTAACATTGGCCCTGGATCTGCAATAAGGAGAATCTCCCTAAAGTCCAGAGAAATGCATTCACATAGCTTAGCACAGAATGTAACCTTCATCTGTATTTGTTTTCCATCAAAAAATGCCATGATTGTACTAAATAAGAAAACTCAGACTTCAAACCAACCATCCACCTTTACTGTACCAGATTTGTTTAAATGCCACCTGTAAACACTACTGATTCATCAACAACAGCTATCCTTGCCTTATTCTGATTTCAGCAGAAATATGGTAAACTTTATACTGAGTGAAAGAGAGGGAACAAGTTGAGATAAACCTGAGACAATAGTGAAAATAATATAGACAGAAAATGTTTTGGTTTTGTATCAGGATGTGTGTATTTGTTGTGACATATTGCATCAGAGATCGTTTTACAATTAAGATGCTTCCAATTAAATCAAGAAGCAGTTGTTAAATAAAAAGATAGAACTACAGACAACTAAATGAACTCCCACATATATTGAGCTCTACCACCGTATCTTATCTTCATCGTGGTGAAATGTGCAAGCTCACTTGATTAGCATAGCTAGCTTGAAATAACTTTCATTTCATGTTGACTGTCTTTGGGCCTTATTTATTCTGTAGTTCCTTTTTATCAAAGCTATGCAGCATACCAGCAGTCAAGTGTGTTGCACAGAGAACGTAACAACTTGATTATTCATTTACAAGCTTATTCCAAACCAGATCAGTCTAATGGGCAAAATCTATATATGCATCAGACCTGTTAACTCATGTCTTCGTCAGTTTAGCTCTACGGACAGCAGCCGACTTCATTCGTCATGGCTAAACAGCGCATCTAAGCATTGCCAGACCATGTGTTTCTCCAGCTGTTCAGTGCACCCGTGCTTACCAAACCAGTCCTGAAAAAACAGTGCCGTTGCTAACTGTTACTGCATCAATGCAGACCCGGAATCCCAAGATCCTTCTCACAGGCCACATACGCCCAGCACACCTTTCCAGCCTTTATCACAGCTCCCACAGCAGAAAATCATGGAAAACTGAAAGAATACTGGCTGAAAGCAAAATAGAACAGCTAAAGTTTCAGCAATCTGTCTACCTTTCCATATAAACCTCTGCTTTAAGTAAAATGTGCTCAAGGTACTTAAGCCTCAGCTTCACATAGCGTATCCGTGACTGCATCCCCCAAATCACCCACAGCATCCAGAGAGACACAAACTCCAACAGACTGGGTAAGGACAAATGTTCTCCAGCTCTTGGAAGAGTGAACCATATTTTTTCCATTCTAGTGGCATAAGAAATCTATTTTCCAGAGACAACAAAATGGAAAGTTTTGGAAGTTAGGCTATTCCCAACTCATGGATCTGCCTAAGGAACAGGGAGGTGATGAGAGGACAGGAGTGCACTGAGTCTGACAGCAACTGTCTGTGTGCTTGCTGCCAAAGCCTTGTCTGTTTGTTTCACAAGGCGACATTCTTAGAAGGCTGAACATTTGCTGTTGAAATATTTGAGTCCCAGCGAGAAGGGTTTCCAACACATCGCAGTTTTGTAACCTTCTCCTGCTTTAATATAGGGTTTTGGTAGAACACTATAAAATAGAATAATGGCACACTATCTATTTGCATTTAACTGGAGCCCATCATTTATCACACAGACGTATAACCTAGGTTGATTCATTACCATCACACTAATCATCACACAGCTCAGGCTCAGCACACCTGGCAGAGATGGCTCTGCTATTTAAGCATGAGCACTAATGAAGAAAGGAAAATTTGTACCATGAAGAATCAAGTGCATTTTACAAAAAGATAAAGAAGGAAATAAAAGGGGTGAAAAGCACATTTTTCAGAAGTTTGCCTTCATTTATAAAAAGTATGATTATTTGTGAGACTGTCCAGTCTGTTTTATTTTAGATATGGGATAGGTATAATCTTTCTTGGCATCAGCGGAAATCCTGAACAGATTCAAAAAGGAAAAGGTCTCAAGTTAAGTTCCTTGTGCAACTCTTTGATTGTATTTTGTCAACACTGAAGAAATGTATTTGCAACTTTTTATGGTCACTGGCTCTCAGAAAAAGCATTGGGAACCAAATGTGCACCTTTAAGCTTTCCACATTTCTTATTATATTACCCCTGGCATACTGGTAGCTTAAACAACATAGCATGTTTGTATAGCACACAACAAATCATATAAATAATGTCTAAAATAGCAACAAAAGCAAACAAACAAACCATTTGTGTGACTTATGGTTGTCTTCTGATGATGAACATGGCACATGTCACTGGTTCACTAAGCCTATGAAAACAAACGACAACCCCCCAGCTGCACTGAGTTCAAGTAAGAGTGATTAGAAAGATCTCTCTGCTCAAGCTATTTAGCACTGTCACAAAACACCACATGGTCTTCCTTCCAGCCCCGATCTGGGACTCAGCCCTCATATTTAAGTGACTAGGAAACTCTTCTGCTCTCACTGCCTATCCAGAGACTGCCTGTTAGAAATCTTTTTTCCTTCTTTTAAGTATGGTGCAATCTAGCATTAGGATCATCCTAAAAAAGCTGGAATTGTAAATAGGGCCTCAGGTTCATGAAAGCCAGTATACTACCGTGCAAACACTTTCGATCTGATTTAAGGTTCAGTGCAAACTGCAGCTTTTTCTCTATACAGCTTCCCCTGCCTCTAACTGTTTAGTTGAGTTCTGAGTAGAAATCAAGGAAATTTATATGTTGTGAAATTCATTTTTCACTGAAAAGTATACTTGAAAACATTTTCAAGTGTGTCTTTGAATATATGACAGCCATTCCTCACAGGGGAAAAAAAAAAAATTGTTTCCCCTTCTACTATGCACGTTATGTAGTTTATGCTATTAAAAAGGGACCTATAGTTAAATTTTGATAGGACATTAAATGTTTGACTTATCAAGAATGAAAAGCCTATTATTGTTAAAATACAAAGATATTGCTTTTTTAAGAAGTATGGCATAAGTACACATTAAAAAGAAACTTTTTTTTTTTTTTTTTCTGCAGTAACCTGACATTTCTAGATAACTGTCCTTACTTTATAGCCACACACCTATGGGTATTTGTGGGAGTTCAGCATCAGCTGTAAAAAACAACCTTGTGACATTACCAGAGTTTTCCCCTGTCTTTGGAAGATACCTGTGTTAAGCAGGTGACAAAGGTAGTACTTATTTATGAGCTTCTGTAAGATGTGTGAATAGACACACTCATGCTCACCCTTCCACATTTTCTCTCTCTCTCTCAAGATTGCACCCTCTATTTTTGCCAAGGAAATTTTCCAAGAATAAATAACAGAGTTTACTGCTGGGACCATATAAACAACAAAAACTAAAAATGTTAAGTTTGAAGATTCCAGAAAACTGACCTATATTAAAATGACAAGTGTAAGTCCACACACACAGTGAGCAAAGAGAGTTTGAATCACCATTATTTCCCTGGAAGTTCTACAGAAATAATAGAATTTTTTTTTGGCCAAAACCAGATTAAGTTTAGAATTTAAAAAAAAAAAATCCCAGTTTTGTTGCTTTTCCATTAAAAACAATAGATATTTGAGAGAAAAACAGATCCCTGTATTACTCTTCCTCCACAATTTTTTTCTTTTTGGTCCTCCTCCACAAAGGTGAGAGAGGAGGCTCAAGCCATGAAGGAAATGCTTGGTCCTGCAGAGGAGCTGGCAGAGGTGCAGGTGTCACAGAGCTCCACACTGGTCCACTGGGCACAATGGCAACACTGGTAGTTTTGGTAGCACTCACAAGAACTCGTGACATACTAATAACCAGCAAGAGGCTGAGACAACTGTTATTCACAAAAGCAGGTTTTTTCAGTCAATAGAATTTAATAAATCGATATGTATTGTTCTCTCTTTTTTTATGTTTGACAGACACAAGAGTCTTTGCTAACATTTATCTTGAAAAAATGAAACAACTTTTAGGACATCAGAAATTCTGAACTATCTGTAAACATCCAGCTGATACTGAAGACCAATAATAACAAAGAAATTTCTCCCTGATCATAGGCTACAGATCCCTTACAGGACTCATTACATTCTGCATTTTAGAAACAACAAGTGCTACTTAGTAAATATGTTTATTTGAATCACAGCCTGCCCCGGAGGCCCATCCACCAAGAGACAAGAGGAAGACTGGATGGTGTCCATCCCATGTGTCTCTGTTTTGTAGCCATCTTCCCGTGTCCAGACTCCCCAGGCATTTCTTCTGCTCAGGCCAAGGTCTGAGACAAAGTCTGACCAAAGTCCAAAGCAGCAACAAAACAAAGAACATACTTTAACTTTGCGTATATCTCTCTTTCTTTCAGATCCATTTTAATTTGTTTTTCCTTTTTATCAATTTAAGGGTTTCATTACACGGGAGGGGAAAATCTCAAAAAAGCCCAGACACCCCTACCTCTTATTGTGGAACACAAACAAAGCAACTACACCCAGCATAGGCAGACTCAGAAATAGGACTGGCCACTTCACAAAGTTATACTTTCGTCTTTGTTTTGCTGTGGCGTTTTTATTGCCCCGGGATTTGACATTGCTTAGGAAATCCAAGGTGCCTCTTTTTCACTGCCATCTGCCTGTCAGCACTGGTGCAGGCAGGAAAAAAGAAAGAAAGGTCCAGTCCTTGCAACTGGCCATAGATCCCGCTGCTACTGGGAGAAGCAGACAGCACTCAGGAATGGAAATTGAAGCTGAACGAGGAGGGAAACACAGACTTGCTCAGTTCAGACCATGAAACAAATTCCCAGTGGAAGACTTGAGACTAGGCAAATCATAGCTAAAAAGGTCAGAAAAATTCTTCCTTGTTCACATTTTTTTCAAAGTAAAATGTCATAAGAGACCATAATGGATGCCTTATGGAAAACAGGTCAGGACTAGCACAACAATGCATAAACTAAATCGGTATTTTCTGACTTCCCTCATTCCTTAACAATGATGCAAGAGAGACACAGCCCTGTTAAAAGCATTCCCAGCATATCGACCTGTATTGCCATAACTTATTAATGGCAAAGAAAAAACGAATTAAATATCTGTACAATTGATTCACACTTTCCCATCTGTCTAAAAGAAGGTTACAATATTGCCTGATTACAACAGGTACCAAGGGACATACATGACGCTCCTGAAGGCGGCCATTTGTAAGAGATACACAAAACACTATTACAGAAAGAGACATCACCTCATATGCTCTGAAAATATGTTTTGCATGTTGGCTCACTTCTGCAAAGCTTGGCGGTAAAGTTCTTTAAATTGTTTTGTTTTTTTTTTCCTACATCAATTCTTACCTTTTCACTAATATGTACAAAATCCTCAGCTTTGGTAAAATCACATTTCCTGAGCCCTGCCACTGGCTATGATGAGAATCAGAATGAAAAGAACCAGACTCTGAAGGTTTCTTCACTCCTTGCAGGACTGCTCTGCTTGACAGAAGCAGCCTTTAGAGCTGTCCTGACTTGTAACACAGTAAATTGGGCTCCTTCCTGCCTGAATGCTTTCCTGCGAGGTTGGTTTCACCAAGCTCCATGTCCACAGATCTGTCAGGTTTTTTTTTGTGGAACCAACATATCTCACCCTGAGCCACAATTCTCACTGGGCTGTAACTCATTGACACTGGGGAGTAAAGGAAATGCAAAGGATTCCCACCTATAGCACTGGTGTAACTAATCCTTTTTCTCATATTCATTTGAAGTCAAAAGCACAGCAAGTGGTGACATTTAAATGCCATTCTATTTGTTTATAGTATCTTTCCCTTCCAAACAAGATGGAAGAAAACATAAATGTGGATAGGCAGGAATCAACAGGGTGTGTCTGTAAACAGGATGCCTAAGTCTCTTAAGACATTTTCTTCCCTGCTGCTCTCAGGTCTTGTCTATGGCTTGCTTCTCCAGCGATGTGACCTTAGCAGCTTTGCTCACTTGGGCCAGCCTCCTCACCGTGCCATCACACACACCCCACTGGTCCACAGGGGTGAGTCGGGCAGCTGAGTACAGCTCTCCATTTAGCTGAAAGTATCATTTGATCTCTTAGTACCTTGGATATGTAGCAATGTGTGTTTACTTCAGAGACGCCCCAAACCAACTCTCCCCAGTAACCCAGCAGTCTGAGAGAGATTTATCTTCCTCTCTCAAGTCCCTGCCTGCCAAGTCTAAAGTGCAGCCTGTCCCTCTGCAACTCTCAATATTAGCTCATCCAGACAGCCACTTGTTTGGAAAAATACATCATGACACCAGACATGGAAAAAGAAATTTATCTTAAAGCAAGCAAAATAACCAACCAACGTGTAAATATGACTGAGATCAACAGCAGAGTAAGTGAAAATGCAAGCATCAGATGTGTTTCCCCAAAGAAACACAGAAGAAAAAACAAGCGTAATGCATTACAGCAAATTAAGAGACTATTTTTCGTCTGCATGTATCTAATATCGTCACCTCCTTTAATGGGAAGAACAATACAGCATTATCTTTCACAAGCAAAAAAAGAAACAAGGACCAGCTATTTATTCTTTCTCCAGAGTTTGAAATATCAGTGCTCTTTCACCAGCTAAACACCGATCACAGCGGTTTTGTACCAGTGAAGCTGCATTTCAAATGAAGCATTAAGGGCTATACAGTCACGAAAAACAATTACTAAAATATTCAGCTGTGCTATCTGCTTGTCTAGAAAGCTACAACAAACTTTGATCAAAAGGGTGTTGCATTAAGTCTGTTCAGGCCAAGCTCCTTCAATCTAGCTTGACCAGCTCTTTCGTAGCGATAGTTACCAGTGCTATGTTGCAAGTTAAAGCTAACGTAACAAATACAAACTCTCTGTGTAGATTAGGATGCCTGTCCTCGCGACTGTTGAGAAAAACTTTTTAATCACTTAGAGACTGTTCGATTTACCCCTGAAGATGGGAACATCCTGGAAAATAAGCAGTATGTTCAGAGTAATCAGCCAAGGTACTGATTAGCACTGACCGAAAGTAACCTATCCTTATTTTAATATAGCTATAATACTAAAAATCAAATCCTCCATGTGTCTGGACAACCCTCCTGAATTAAGACCCTCACTCACTGAGAATGTGTAGTGAATTTACGGAACACTGTGTTTTTAAATTGAAGTGAGAAAAGAACTAACCAACTGCAGTTAAGAAGAGATAACAACTAACCAATTACAGTTAGAAAGATGTGGCAAAATAGACAGAACTAATTTCGAACTGTACAAATACACAATGTGACTGAAACCAGGTGTGCTAGCTTTGTGAACTGACCACCTAGCATCTGACATTGCACAACGTTGAAATATTTGTGTGTGTATTGGCTTATTGCACACCAGCTGATGAACTCCGTTTGTGAGCAACAAGTGGATTAGTGAGATGATGTATGTTCATGGAATATAACTGCTAATCTCTGGGCTACATGAGAAAATTTAATTACGCAGTCCCAGTGCACTTCCTCTCCAGTCTTTCGATTCTGGATTTATTCCGCTAAAATTACTTTTCCTGAGAATTTTACAGCTAGCTAATTTCCTTTCTGTTCCTTCTCTTGCACTGTGCGTGAATAAGGTCTCTTCAGAGTTGTGCTAGAAGTTCTTTAATAAAAATATTGTATCGAATTCATAAACCACCTGGATGAAAGGAAGGTTTGCAAAATACTCCACAGTATTTAGAAGAGGAATAATCACTGGAGAGACACTGAGCATTATGTAATCTTTCCTAGACCTCTACTTCATGCCAAAATGCCTGAAACATGCATCTAAGGAGGAATGTATTCTATCATATGCTGAAATGACAACCTAAGCTTCAAGAAAAATTGACAGAAAAAAAAGCTATTTGCTCTTCTTTTCTCTCTTTTTTGTCTTTTTTCTTTTCTATGTCAGTGTTTGATTAACTCTGGTACCCGATTCCATTAAAACTTTAATTGTTTTCCCTCAATTTATTTCACACATAAATTTCCATTTTTCAAATGCTATGGAAATTTGCATTGATTATTAGAAGAATTTGGATCACAGGTGATTTGGTATTTTATGGTGACTGACAAAGAGGTAGAGTGAATGTCCAGGATTCCAGGAAGCACGCTGAGGCTTTCCCACTGTGGGTAACAATCTCATTATGAAGCAGACTTTTGGGGAAAGGAAGGGAATAAAACAGTAAAAGCAACCCATGTTGTAGGCCATCTTGAATCCAACAAAGAAAAAAACATAAAAATGCAAATTATTCATTGACAATTATAGTCATCATTATGTTTCGGAGCCAGAGCTGAAGCATTGCCATTCTTTCTGCCTTTCCAAAATTTATTTCATTGAATGTTCATTTCACATTATGGAGACCATCTCTGCATACATAAGAGCTGGGCACCACTACTATACTCAGCACCAGACACACTCTGTGTGTGTGTGTGTGTGTGTACACATATATATATGATTTTTCTATAAAAGAAACATCTTACTATATAAAGTTTTTTAATGAACTTCCAGTTTCTGGAATATTGTTCTAGACCAGTGCTTGAATTCTATGACTAAAAATGTACTTTCCTCATCAATTTTCCCTGAGCACTTTCATCTGTCCACTGATCTCAAAATAACATAAAACTAGCATTTTATATGTCATTTGTACCTTTCTGCATCTCGGCTTCATTCAAAACAAGAAATTTAAACTGCATGTGATGGAAAGGTGAGCTGAGGAAATGCTCTGCTGCTTCCCCAAAGAGGTTTCTACTGTCCAGCTCAGACCGTCTTTTGATTCTGAAGGAATAGATGAGCTAGACTTCATGAACCTTTTCTTCTAATGTGGCCATTCAAGATGAGATCTGACATTGCTTTGAGAAAAAGTATACGTTTAGCACCAACTCCTCAGTTCAAAATATCTGTGCAAAGGCTTATGAGCTCAGAGTGGGGAAGGTCAGTTATTTCTAACAAACATTTAAGTATCTAACAGTTTTCGGTTACAGCTGTTGTCTCTAAACAACCAACTTGACCATGAGGTTTCCAGGGAACTAAATGCTGAAAGATTATTTTTTTCTACTAGTTTCTTTAAAAATCAGTATATTAAACAATGAGTAACAGTTTGCAAATTCTATGGAGTCAGGTAACTTGTCTGCTCATTCAGATTGGTGGTAGATTTCTCTTTCAAAGACAGTTAGAAGGAGGTTCAAAAATATTCTCAAAACCCTCTTCAACATCCAGACACAGCAGAGGTCAGTGACAGAGAACAGCCCTGCATGCGGTTGAACATGGGAATGGCCACTTTCTTGGAAAAACAAAGTTCTGCTCCTTGCTGTATGAGAGACACACTATTGACCAGGAGGTGGCTAAAAAAAGGGAACAGACTGACTAGGGTATGGACATACATGAAGATGTTGTCCGTGCTTTCCTCCTTCCTACTCCCTGTTGCATCAGGCAGATAAAGAGGAGGGACCTGTAAACAGTCCAGTGAATCTGGAAACGGGTTTGTGCCAGCAAAAAGCACTGAGCTACGTATTTACTTTAAAAAGGCAAATCTCCCTCTGCCCCACTGCTTCCCCCCACAAAATCAGAAAAAAATTTAAGCCTTTTTTCACTCCTGTGCTGCTATTTTAGTAATTAGTGTATCTACTATAGGAACACATTTCAAGCTTGAACATGTATAGTACATTTATTGTTCTTAGAAACACTCTCAAATAGACAGTACAACTACTTATCTTTCTCCTATCACATTCACAAAAGATGTTTTTCCCCTTGTACAATAATTACTTGTACTCTATGCACATTAGGTACACACTTAGAGAAAAATTATATGATTACTGTTTAGCCATTTTTTACCATGAGTAGCCTGGAGGATTGTATTTTATGATACATTTCTAATCACTGTGTCATGGCAAAATGATATGGAACGAGTCCAGAGTTGGGGCTAGTCATCTACCTATGGACAAGGTTTGGCAGGGATGCTCCTGATGTTGAATTACTGTTCCAGAGGTCAGCACTGGTTTCCTGGCCCCTTGCTTGCTGCAGGGATAAGTGAAACCAGCACTGAGATATTTTTAGGCTAGTAAAAGAGCAAAAGGCTCAGGAAGAGGAAAAACGCAAAAATGGTCAAAAGTGAATGTGTTGCTTGTCAAATTGGTGTTAGTCAACTTTTTTTGAGCTCTTGTGGTTCCCTCATGTCAGCAGTCTGAAACAGCTCCACAGAGTTGCCTAGGTACTTCAGTGCTCCAGAACTTTGAACCTCTCTCTTTCCAGCTCTCTCCAGGTCCTGTATTTGGGCACATTTATGTCCCACCTGTGCTAGCTCTCTTGCTGTGAGACCCTGTGTGCCAGATGCAGCTGTAGAGGGTGGGATCTTCTATCATACGTGAGTGGTGTGGATCAGAGGGGCACTGTCCTGTGACCAGTGCAAGAGATTCACTACAATTATAGAACAGAATCATAGAATCATAGAATCATTAAGGTTGGAAAAGACCTCAAGGATCATCAAGTCCAACCCAAACCTCCTAACTCACTAGACCATGTCCCTAAGCACCACATCTACACGTTTCTTGAACCCCTCCAGGGATGGTGACTCCACCACTTCCCTAGGCAGCCTGTTCCAATGCCTGATCACTCTTTCAGTGAAGAAATTTTTCCTAATATCCAGCCAAAACCTCCCCCTGGTGCAACTTGAGGCCATTTC
>NW_010125249.1:0-2087 GCF_000699245.1 Pterocles gutturalis
GAGAAGCACAAGTGCCCCAACATCTTGCTGCTCCTTGGCTTTTCTCAGGGTGGAGGGGAGCTTTGCAAAACCTGTGGCTCATCCTAACTTCCCCCCGAGCCACCCCACAGCTCCAGCTGCCTCCCCTTGCAGAGCATCGTGTCATCACCTCCTGCAGCTCCCAGCCCCGAGACGCAGCCGTTAAAAGCAGCTTCCCTGTATTTAGTGTGGAGAGAAAACATACTCCCCATGCAAATGTTTCAGCAGCTCAGTAATGAGTAACCAAAAATGTCACTTCCAGGAGCGCAACCCACGCGCTCACCTCGCCTAAGAAGCGAGCAAAAAGGTAGATGGGGTTCTTGCAACTAATTAGTGTTTCATTAAACCAAATGAAAGGTATCCCCTTTAGAGCGAGACAGCAAACGTTAAAGCCAAGGGGCAGGATTCTCAGTAACGTTGTTTAGGTGTTTTCCTTGTGTGTTTTAAAGTTAATAGGGGAGCGTCTTCTGGCAGATTGCGATGGGAAGGATTGGTTAGGGTGGGGGCGAAACTGCTCTTTCGCAGAGTGTGGCTGTGTTCGTGGCTTTCGTGAATGAACAAGCAAAAAGGAGAGGATTTCGGGTACCCCAAGAGCTTGTTTGACTTTCATGTTGAGCCCAGCTATGAGCAGAGAGGAGAGGATGGTTTTGGCTCAGCGTGTGGTGACAGTACTGAAATGTGGAGTAGGATAGTACTGACGGTCCGAGTGTTTATGTAAAGTCTTAACACGTGGAAGTCATGAGTTTCCTTGTGTATCCGCCGGTGTCAGAAACATGCTGGGTTTTTGCAGGCAGCAGAGTGTGGGTTCCCCGAGAAGAAAGATTTCCTTTCGTGTGGGCTGAAGCTGTCTACAGAATTATATTTTTAGTGTGCACTTATCCAATTTCCACATGCTGACCCTGTATCAGAAAGGAAACATTAAAAACGAATCTGAAAAACCTCAAGAACTTTAATCAAGTCTTGACTTTGAAAAATAAACACATGGCTTTGGGGTGGCATCTACTGAAATTTATGGTGGCTATGCAGAAAAGCTCGTTTATCAAAGATGCTCTCGAAGCCTTGAGGAGCAGATGGCAGTGGCGCAGACCCACTTCTGGCGATGGTGCCCAAGCGAGGAGTGAAGACTGGGACAGAGGAGGAGCCACAGGCATTTAGGGCATAGTACAGTCCTCCGCATAGGGGATTTAATTTTCCAGAGGTTTGCAGTTCATACTCATTGGAGGTGCTGCCCTGCAGGCTGTTTGTGCAATCATTATGTTTTAGCATTTGGTACATGAGCTCTCCCATTAATTGCTGCAGTTTGTTTGTTCTGGTATTTGATGTACTGAATTTCATCTCTTTTTTTTTTTTCTTTTTTTTTTTTTTTATTAGCCCTGTGGAGGCTGAGGTACAGTGAATTCTTTGTATGGGATTATTCCTTTGAGACCTAATCTTGCCAGCTTTGCTTGTATGAGTAATCTTTACTAACACACAGAGTCCCGGCGTGATGGCAGAGCTGCCGTGTCAGCTCACTGCTAAGCAGTTACCAGCCTGTTCTAAATACTCATTTAAAAAAAAAAAAAAATCTGTCTCTCTCCACGGGTTTGCTGAAATCATTGATTTCAGCGCCGGGGAAATGGCCAGATGTTTGCCAGGGGTCCTGATTTCTTATCTTTGGCATCAGTGGCTTAGGTTTCCCGTGCATTGCTGTTTCCCAGCAGTCAGACTAAACAGCATCATTACCAGGTATAAACAGTTGGATTCTCTTTCAGCACCCGCAGGACACTGGTGTGGGCAGCGAACGCCCCGTCCGAGGGGACGAAAAGCTCTTGGCTGTTTGCAGCGTCGCTGGCTTGCAAATAGAGAGGAGCCAGCCAGCCTTCGGTGCCATTGTCACCGGAGTGCGGAGGTGGGCTGTCACAAGGATGCTACACCAGCACCGTGGCAGGGTGGCTGGGGGGTCTCAGGACCCTGATTCTGAATGGAAACAAAAGAGCAGCTCTGGTGACAGCCGCTTGTTGTTGAGGGTGGATGGAGGGGGCTGAGCAGTGGCTGCAGCGGCCGGGTGATGGTCCCGGGGGGGGGGGGTG
>NW_010125249.1:2118-11162 GCF_000699245.1 Pterocles gutturalis
CCGGAGCGGTGGGTTAGATGGTGGTACCTGCAGGGCAGTGGCTTGCGAGGCATGGGCTTGGCACAGGGAAGTCCTGTCACCTACTGTGGTGCCACACAATGCACGAGAACACTGTCCGTTCAGTCAGGTGGAATGATCACTCGGTGCTCATCGCCTGAGCCCTGCCTGGGTAAGGAGGCAGCTGTCCTACCGAGAGGCTGATTTTATAAAAACCATCCCAGTGATTGAATTTGGGAAGTGTGACACCTCCGGGTGTGGGTTGGATATCAAGGGCAGTTGTGTGCCAAAAGCAGCTTTCTCCCTTTCGGGTTTGCAAGTCCCCTCTTTAGATGGGGACAAAAGGAGGGAGGGGGCAGCCCACAATGCTGGCATTGACTTCCCAGCACAGAACCCTCCGCCCCAGGACTGAACAGGGCCATTGAGCTCCAGAGTTCAATAGCAGGTGAGCACAGGTTTTAATAGAGTTCAACTGCCGTCCCCCACCCCGCACACGGCTGTATACAGCCTGGGGAAAACTCCCAAGAGCAGGGGCTAAGCCAGTCAAGGGGAAAAAAAAAAATGTCTGGATTAAAAAAAAATATCTTTATTTGCGGGTGATCTTGCGAGTCTGGCTGGTTCCCTCTGATCCTTTGTTAGTCTCACGCTGATTGAGCTGCCTGTTGGAATGTCATTATCCTGTCAGTCACCCCAGGAACATTTATTTCATATGTTTTAATCTCCCTGCCTCTGTAGCACCGATGCCAATTTCACTCGAGCAAAGCCAAGCTAATGTCATTAGATTACACCCCATCCAGGGGAAGATGAAAGATGATTCAAAGTTACTCCGTCAGGTTGGGAGTTGAAGTATCACTCCTCCCTGATGCTTCCAGAGCTGGGGAGTTCTCTCTCCTAATTAATGTCCTCTTGGGATTTTTCTCCAAGGCACTTTTTTTTTTTTTTCTTCTTTCTAATGTAGGCAACCACTGTGATGTTTCTGAGCCAAAGGGAACAGAGAGCATCTCAGCTGCTGAAGAGGTCAGGGATGGAGGAGGAGGTTTGGCTGGGGGGGATCGTGTGCACCTGCATCCCACCTCACGCCATTTCCCATCCTCTGCCTAAGTCGTGGTGAAATCAGAGCCCTGGGGATGGAGGATTCGAGCTGCTCCTGTAGCAGCGGGTGGCCTGGAGGTCCATGGGGTTCTGTGGTCACCGTGAGTCAGCAGCATGGTCTGGGAGTGCTTTGGAAGCATGGGAGTGGCATGGGAGTGTAGGGGACAGGAGTGTGGGTGATGCCAGGGAAACTTTGTGGGAGCAAGTCCAGTTCGTGAAAGGTGGAGGAGGACCAGCTGGCCTTCAGGAGGAAAGACCTTGGTGCAAAACCCACTGTTGCAGTAGTTGCCTTAAAGTGATCTTCTCCCCCACCTTTCTTCACCCGTCCTCACCGCCTCTGCAAGGAACACCCAGTCTCTGTGTTTGGGGTGTGCCCAGCCCAGAACATGGGTTTGAGTTTGAACCGCGTTGGGTTTTCCACTCCCTGCTTGTAGTGCACGCCTGCTTGCAGGAAGGGCTGGTTTAGCAGCGCCTGCTCCTCGTGCTGGGAACATCTCATCTCCCAAACACATCTGAATCACTAATAGCATCAAGTGCAGCCTGCAGCAGTTTGTCTGGAAATTGCAGCCTTGGACAACCCCATGCTGAAGGGGATCAGTGTCCTTGTTTATTTATTAGCTGATGTGATCAGATACCTCCCCACACCGAGCTCGTTGTGCTGTATAAAAAGGGAACAAAAGATGGTCTTGGCTGCAAAGCACAGGTAATTCACTGTAAACAGCTGGGGGAAGCTGAGACTGGCACAAAGACGGTGGAGAATGTGTCCGTCAGTCAGGCAGTGTGGGTCTGCTGGCCAAGGAGTCACTGGGGATGGAGGATGAGGTGGGTTTATGGATGGTTGAAGGGACCTCTCCTTGCTGGAGAGGAGCAAGGAGGAGAAGGAGCTCACTGGAGATGCTGATGAGATCAGGGCTGGAGTCAGAGTCTGTTGTAAAAACAATAACTGGTGCTGGTGCTCATGTGCTTTGCCGTGGTGTGTGATCTGGACTCGGATGCTCCAAAGCATTTTGGTAAAGATTTGAAATAGTTTGAAGGTTGGCACCCTACTGCTGGGGAGATGTCTTCGTGTGTCACAGTTTACCTCTGTAAAGTGGGAGGGAAGTTGCTGCCCTGTGCTGGGGGGGTGACAGCAGGGCTGGGACTCTGCGGCATGTCTCTCCAGCGCAGAGATGAGGCAGTGTGTGGAGTCTGAGCTCCTTGGGCTGTGCTGTGGGTTAAGTAACACCTGAAGATGTGCAGTGCTGCATCCAGCTCTGGGGTCCTCAGCACAGGACACAGAGGGACCTGTTGGAGCGGGGCCAGAGGAGGCTGGTCAGAGGCTGGAGCAGCTCCTGTGCGAGGACAGGCTGAGAGAGTGGGGGGTGTGCAGCCTGGAGAAGAGAAGGCTCCGGGGAGACCTTCCAGCACCTTCCAGTGCTGAAAGGGGTCTACAGGACAAGGGGGAACAGTTTTAAGCTGAAAGAGGGGAGATGGAGATGAGATGTGAGGAAGAAATGTTTTCCTGTGCGGGGGGTGAGGCAGTGGCCCAGGGTGCCCAGAGAAGCTGTGGATGCCCCATCCCTGGAGGGGTTCAAGGCCAGGCTGGATGAGGCTTTGGGCAACCTGGGCTAGTGGGAGGTGTCCCTGCCCATGGCAGGGGAGTGAAACTAGATGTTCTTTAAGGTCCCTTCCAACCCAAACCATCCTGTGATTCCATGAAAGCAGGTGGACCCCCCAGCGCTGCTGGCCAGGTCCTGCAGCCTTGGCAGAGCTTCCACTTGCAGTCCGCTCCTGGTGAGGTGGAGTGCCATCGAGTGTGCACACCTGATGGATGGCACCATCCAGGGATGGCACCCCCCACAAGATCTAACTGCAGAGAGCTGGGGTTGGCCTCTTTCCCCTCTTACTCCTTAAATAAACCCCAAAGAGTTATTATTTTTGGTGGTGCTTTTAAGCATTTTGCATCTATACATGTCACTTGTGTTTTCTGGTCGGTGGAGAAGTTCATGTCCAGGGTTCATCTCCATTCCTGATGATGGGGTGAGCTCCTGAGTTGGCACATAACAAGTCAACCCCATTCCCATTAGAAAGCAACAAAATAAGTACTCAGGGTTTTATTGGGCTCTTTTCTCATCAGATCCTGTGGTCTGCGTGGGGATATACCAGGGAGATTCAGAAGGCAATAGACCCAGTCCTCCTCTTCAGTACTGCTTCACGCCTGGGATGTGGGAGGCTGGAGGACATTGTCACCCCATGGCTCTGCCTGGGGCACTGGGAACCTGGGGCTGCCCTGGCCCTGCCTGCTGGTGCTGAGCAATCGTGAAAATATGGCCTCGACTGTCCAAGATGTTGTCAGCTAAATTCATAGAGCCGGGGCTCCTGAAAAGCAGCACGAGGCTCCAGCTGGCTGGGGCAGGAGCCCATTTATGGCAAAAATTGTGATGCTCCTTGGAGAAGCAGCGGATTCACCCCGCTTAAACCACCAGTCCTCCTTTAAGGTCAGATCTTGCAAATCCTCATCTCTGCATGCAGCCCATCCTCCTGCTGTTGGGTCCGCTGCCTTCGAGGGGGCTCCTGGGAGTCATTACATCGAGTCTGGGGTCCAGGGCCATGCTCTGGCCGCACCATCACCACCATGATGTCTGTTCACTGCAGCCCAGCTAGGATTTCACCCCGAGCTTTTGAAGTCTGTAATAGGAGCAGTTAGGGCTGGGGAGGGGGAAGGGAGCTGGTGCTTTTCCGTAGAGTTCAGAGCAAACAACAAGTGATCAGAAAAGCTGAGAATAACCCCCCCATAAGCGCCCTCCATGATGTGTGCATTAAAACTCCTGAACTGCTAATTATGCTTTCCCCTGGAGAGTATCAGGGTAACCCAAACTGCTTTTGCAGGGAAACGGCAGAGGCTGGCCGGGGGGAGCAGGGGCGGTTGTTGTGGCCATAAATCTTTGCAAATTCTCATTACGGGCAGGTATTGCGGAAGGGAGGTGGATTAGGTTGCAGTTACAGTTGCATTGCTGGGGTTGGATGCTGGGGGGTCTTACCCTGTTACAAAGCCCCTGTGGGTCCGTGGGGCTGGCCATGGGTCTGTAGGACTGGGGCCACCCCTGGGACCATGACAATTTGTCTCTGCCTGTCTCCTGCATCACCCACCTCCAAGGAAATTCAGTTTTTCATGCTTTGGAGTCATGTTAACCTCTGAACTGTGCTCTCTTGAGCCCGTGACTCCCCAGGGATGTACATGAGCAGGACGGTGCCCACGGTGAGAATATAAATAGAGTTGCTGGAGGAAGTGAATTATTCTTGGCGTTTCTTTCATCGAATGATGCGATTCTGCAGGAGGAAATCTTTCAGCAAAAGAAATCGTCGGTTCCCTCCGTGCATGGCAAGACCATCCTTCTTGCTTCCTGGAAATGAGGAGAGTCATAACGTGCTCTTGCTGTTGCAACACCATCTGTTGCAGAGATATAAAGATCCCTGCTCAAATTCCCCCAGGCTCCAGGCTGCTGCCGGGTACGGGGATAGAGGAGGAACTTCCCATCACTGCCTCAGGGGAGATTTGGAAACCTCGTGTGGTGGTTTTCCCTTCTGTCAAGCAACCAAGTGTCACATGAGAAGATCCCACCCTGGCAGCTCCAGGCATGCGGATGCTCTCCCTGCACAAAGCTCTGAGGATCATGGATGCCAGCACCGCCGCATCAGCAGGATCCCATCTAGCTCCTGGCTGCGAGCGGGACATGGAGCAGCCTCCCCTGCCCCAGCCACACCGCTCGGCTCCGCTTCCCAACCACAGCTGGTGCCTGGAAACCAGGATGCGAACAGTTGGATCAGGTCTGACCACAACTGCCCTTCCCACACCTGCCCCTGGGGAGAGATGCTCAGGTTCAAGCACAACGTGGTAATGGGAAGCTGGCTATTTATTTATTTATTAAGATTTCTCTCTAGCAGGATCCTTTTTTGCTGAAAATCTCTAAAAGCCAGGCTGCTTTGTTCTGACATCACCCTTTGGAAAAGGGCTCCCTCCCTCCCGCAGCCTGTGCCCTTTGGGGAAGCCTTTTATGGGAAAATATCAAATCCAATAGTTTTGACTTCGGTGTTTATCTGATGGTGGGGGTGTGCATATGCTCACGTGTGCATCTTTGGGCTCTCAAGTGTTGCATTTTGTTGTTAACATTTCATTTCTGCTTTCATGGTGTTGCATTGTAACGTTTAGTACCATATACCAGCATCTTTGGATTATATTAAACACTGTTGCACTGTCTGAACTGGACTATCTGGGAAGCCCTTTTTTGGGGAGAAATCCCCACATATTAGCATGTTCCAGCTCAGAGTAAAATGAGTGAGGAAACATCTGGATTTCCCACCCCTGTGTCCCAACCCCTCCGGCACAGGGTGAGCGAGCGAAAGGCAGGAGGTGTGATGCCCCAGGAGAAGTGCTTACAGAGAGCCTGAGGGGGTGGCCTGGCTCTGCCGAGACCCCCAAAAATGCACTCCAGGACCAGTGACCCATGGTGTTGACATGCTCTGAGCACCCATAATGCCACTTTCCCCATTTTCCATCTGGACTTTGTTGGCTCTGGGTTCTCAAATCCCTCAGTCTCCAGCATTGCTGGACTCTTGTGCCAGGTGTTGTTTTGCCAAGTTTTGCTTTAAGCCTCAATAAAAAAGGTGTTTTGGAGGACCCCAGGTCACCTGGCACAGCAAGCTGTCCCCATGTCCTCAGCATGTCCCCAGGCTGGGACGGGTGGAGCAGGAGGTTACCCTGCAATTAGTATGGTCCCATTAATGCGCTGTGACTTGTGTAGGTAAAACTGGGGATGGCAGAAAGAGGCTGTGTGATGTGCCAAAGCTAGAAGGGAGGGAGATCTGTCAGGAGGCGTTGGCAGAGCCACAGCACAGCTGTCCTGCCCACATCTGGCAGCCGGTCCCTGGGTTAGTGCAGTGCCACCGGCATCAGTGGGATGGAGGATGCTCCACGCTACCAGTGGGGAAACAGGCAGAAAAGTGCCCAGAGCCTCTGTCGGAGCAAGGCTTAGCACATGGGACCTCTTGGCATCTAGCTCCACACTGCTGTTCGTCTCCTCTAACCATGGGAGGAAGGGAGACTGTCTGGTACAAACATCGGCGCTGGGTGTTTGGTGTGTGCCGACTTCCCCCAGCATCAGCTGCATCCCCCTTGCTGCTGCTCTGCTCATCAACCTGCTCCTCGTGTTGGAGGTCACCGAAAGTTCCCCTGACTCCTCTTACAAGGGCTGAGGGTGCTAATCCCCGTGTCCGGGCTAACTTCCAGCTCAGGTAATTCTAGTCTCTGCCCCTAAAAATTAACTCTGCAGTTTCAGCTGGTTTCATTTGGCTTTGATCCTTGCCCACGGACCTGCTGGGCGCTGTGCTGCTGGTGGAGACTCGCCACAGGGCTCGGGGGTGGCTTTTGATGGCTGGGAAGTGGCCATTCTCCTGGTCTGTGAGATGATTTGGGTTTTTCTCTGTGCAAAAGCTGCGTGTCACAGCAAGGGGTGAAGGTCATATTGTGCAATATTGCTGCCCTCCTGCACTGCCCAGCTGCACTGGGTGGACATTCATATTTGCCTGGAAATGTTTGCTGGGTATTTATCAGTCTTGTACCTGTGTGACAGTGGTTGTTAGCTCTTCTATCATTTCTAAAAAAGGAAAAACCCAAAAGCTGACTCCCCCTGCATGCAGGGAGCAGAGCTGTGGGAGAGGTGCATGGTTTTGGGTCGCCGGCTGGTTCCGCTGCCTCCGGTGCAGGGCTGGATGAGACCCGGCTGGTGCGTGTTGGTTCCCCCGACGTCTGGCTGCCCTTTGTGCTCTGTCCCAACCCAGCAGGGCAGGGCTGCACAGAGGAGGAGGAGGAGGAGAAGGAAGATGCTGAGTGCAGGTGGATGCACTGGTGCCTTGGTGCTCGATTTTTTTCTTCCTAATATGGAGCCCACAGAGCAAAAGCTGAACCTGAGCACCAATTTTTGCATTAAAATGTCTCTTCTAGCCAGCCTGAGACTGGCAGGGAAAACACAAGTGATCCAATTTACGTTTTCACTCCCCTTTTGTTAAATTCCTTTTGATACTTCCTTTCCATTGAAGAGATCTCAAACTGTGACTGAACAAATAATACGAATTAATACAGCCTCGGGTCCAGAAGCCTCTGAGAGGGAGGTTTCCTGGGGTGTCTGCGAAGGCAGTGGGCATCCCTCTTGTGTCTCCATCTCTGCCGTATGCAACAGGTTGGAAAGAAGCAGAAATAGGGAATTTTTTCAAACAATATGAGATGAAATTGTGAAACTGGCTGCCATGGGAGTTTTTTGGCTAAAACAATCTCAAAGGGCTCCAGAAGCCCTGAGCAAAGGCTGATGCATCAGGAGCTGTTAAGCACGAGAGACCAGAAGCAAAGTCCAGCTGATGGAGTCCCAGAGCCTCAGCTGGGAGGGTCCCGGGGGTTTGCTCCGGCTGTAGGCACAGGGATTAGCTCGTGGGTCAGGGGGACCCCAGGGTGACCCAGGGAGGCTCTTCTTCCCATAACTGTTATCGGCAAAAAATGCGATCTGGTTAGAAATACACTTTCTGGGAGGAGATTAATTTTTCTGGTTGGCATTGAATGGCCGGTGGTTGATAGCAGAGAAGGGAGTGTTGTGCTTTGCACCCATGCCCTGGGTCATTTTGGTACAAATGACCTGCATCCCGTCAGCTCTTGTCCTGGGGAGCTGTGTGTGTAACTGTTAGTTCGTATGAGATGCAAAGAAAAAAAAAAAAAAAAAGAAAGGTGTCTCTTATCACCTAGGGGCTAGGGAGAGCTGGGTAAGCACGGCTGAATTTTCTGAAGCTTCCCTTTGGATTGATGTATTTCTAAGGCACCTGAGGCTGCTCCCACCGTGCAGCGGCAGCAGGCAGGGGCTGGCAGCGCCCCGGTCTGTGGGCTGAGCTGTGCAGCCCCCCTGGCACCGCTGTTTCCCTTGCAAAGAGTTTAAGGTCCGACTGCCCCAGCTCTTCAATTTCTGCCCGTCTCCTGGAGGGTTTTGCTGCCTGGCTGGAGGGTGTGAGCCCCTCTCTCCTGCCCTGTGCAAACCTGCCTGTGTTTAAAGAGCTGCTGGAGGTTTCTGAGCAGGTATAAACCAAACCAGCCCATGCATGGGTTTGGATGGCTGGGAGGTGACGTCCCTGGGGGGTTGCAGCAGGGATGGATGCATCGCCTGGTCCCGCTTCCTGCGGCGGGAGGTTGTGTAGCAAAGGACAAAATGTCATCCCGGGAGCAGCGCAGGCAGGCTGGGGAGGAGGTGGGGGCACAGAGCTGCATGATGTGGCTGCTGGAAGGAAATCTTTCTCCCAATACTCATCTCTCCAAGGAGCCCAGCAATGCCAGCGTGCCAGGAGGAACCTCCCCATTCTGTAGCAAAGAGGTGAAGGTGTGAAAGCCCAGACATTAAATGCCTCACACCAAACAGCAAAGAGTTTCTTGTCTGGCTGCTGCTGCTCGTTCGTTTGAGCTGGGGTAGCTGGTTCCCACTGCACTGGTCCTGGCTGTGACAGGGTCTGACTTGGGCTGGACCCTCCTTAGGGCAGGAGATGGGCGTTTATCGTGTGCCTGTAGTGACAGGATAGCTGAGCTCCTGGGGATGGCGTGGGCATTGCCACGGCACTGCCTGTCTCCTGTGTCCTGTCCAGGGCAGCAGGGACGCTTTGGGACGCACTCAGCCTGGCTGGGTGGTGGTGAGCAAGGGCCTGTTCTGTCCTGTGCCTCAGTTTTCCCATCTGTGAAATGGGGTTATGCCGCTGAGGTCATAAGAAAACACTGAGGTCATTGCTCAAGGTGCTCCTGGGGCGGCTGGGACTTGGCTTTCCTGCAGTCAGTGAGTGGCAGGATCCCTCCCTCCGGCATCGCTCTCGCCGGGTTGTGTTTGCCACACAGATGCAGAGGATGCGCAGGGAGCAGACACAGAGTCACATCGGGTCTAAATGTTTCTGCGTAC
>NW_010125249.1:11180-17318 GCF_000699245.1 Pterocles gutturalis
CCCACCAGAAGAGCTCGGCTCCGGGGGCTGTTTTCACAACAAGTCGTGATGCCACTCCGTCTGCCTGCTCCTGGCTCTGCCCCTGGCTCCCAGCAGCAGTAAATCCACTGGAAAAGCCTCAGAAAGAAATAATTCAGTAGGACACGCAAGCGGTTAGCCCAGGAGCCTCCGAAGGGGCCGAGATGGGGGGGGAAGGACTGCACGGCCTGACCCAGATGCGGTGCACAGCGTGTAATTGAGTTTGACCGGCCCCGGTGCCATGGGTCGGGGTCAGCCCTGGGCGGCTAAGCCTGCCGAGGCGCCGGAGCCGCTTGGTTTGGCACTCGGAGAGGGTGAGCTCTGCCCTGCCTGTGCGGGGGGTCGCGGTCCTCTGTCACATCGTGGGGACCCGCTGATGCCGCGGCACGGTGTGGCAGGGCTGGCCAGCCCAGCTGTGAGCTGCGGGTTTCAGAGGGATGTGCCTTGGAGTTTTACAGCTTCATCTGCTCGTTGCCTCCTAATTGCAATTGACTTGTTTGGCCAAGTGACAGCGAGCTGCCGGGTTGCAGCTGGTGCCTGGTTGTGTCCCCGTTTCTGGCGTTGCCATCCCTGCAGCCTGGCTGTTTAAGGGGCTTTATGGCAGCAAAATCCAGCATTCGTTGCCCTCCCTTCCAGCCTGCCCCAAAAGGAAGGTGGGAAGAAGAAATCGGTGCTTCCCCATCCCTACCAGCAGAGCTGGGCACCAGCACCGCAGGCAGGTTCCTGCAGCAGCCAAGAGGGGAAGCCATGGGCTCGATTTATCCATCGGGACCCCCCAGCCTTCTCAGACCAGGCATAAAGCTTCTGGTTTCCTAGTGTACCTCTGGATTCTTTGGTACGTGAGAAATATGCTATTGCAGCACTGGATTTTTGAATTATTGATTTTTTTTTGGACAATGTAAGCATCTCCCCAGCACATGCTTCTGCTACTTTTGGGGCTCTCACCCCAGAACAATGCCCCCAGCCCCGCTCTCGCTTGGAAGCTGCCTAGGCTCAGTCCCATTATAGCCCTGGGAAGGTAGATGGGAAAGGCATCAGGGCGGTGATCTCAGCAGCGAGGAAGGAATTTGGGTGTGTTTCTTCTGGAGTAAATCTGGTTTAAAATTATGAGTGGCTCTGGATTTTATTAAAGACCTGAAAGCAGCTCTTGGCTTCGTTGGCCAAATCCAGCAGCGTTGTAAAAGCTGGTGTAAACCCACGCCTCGCTGAAGGAGCCCAAGCCTGGGTGACCTGCAGAGCCGTGCCCAACCCTGGCCGCTCCCAGGGGCTTTCCTGGCCATCACCCCACTGGGGATATCCAGGGGTGGGTGGGGTGGAGGAGTCCAGACCCAGCCTGGAGCCCGCTGGGTGTTTCAGCAGGGATGGAGCCGTCCATCCTTCTCCTCCCCTCCAGCCCTGGGAGTTTTTGCTGGATACCCCGTGGTCAGCCCAGGGTGGGTGCCCTGGTGGGTCTGGTCATGGTCACTCTCATGGTCACCTCAGTTGCTGGGAGCCAGCTCTTCCTGGAGCCTCCTGTTTTCCCTGCACATCCCAGGATAAGCCAGATTTATCAGACCAGTGCGTTTTGCACCAGGAGCTGAGCCTGCTCTTGCAGGGGTCTGTCTGTCTGTCTGAGCAGGCTGTTCTCTTGCCTGCCGGGGGCTGTGGGGGTTCCCTGGCATCTCTGGATCTGCAGGCAGCTCTGCCCAGCTTGGGGGGTGCGTTAAGGCGCTGTTTGACCCCTTGGCTGCCCAAGGGTGCATCAGCAAAGGGGTCCCAAGGAAGCTCCGTCTTGGCTGGTCTCCTAAGCCCGGCATTAAATGCACGGCATAACCTAGGCAAAGGCTTGGAAGGAAAGTTCTGGCACTGACAGCCATCCCCTCCCGACTGTCCGCAGGGAGGGGGCACTTACCGCACCCCCGTGTGTAGGAGTGGAGCCCCAAGATGGTCCCACTCCTGCCCCAACCAACCTTTCCCAGACCACGCCAAGCCCTCAGGTCCCCAGAGCCTGAGGATTCCCACGGGATCCTGGGGATGAGGAGAATGGAGAGACCCGGGTGCTCTCCCTCCCTCCTCTCCCCGCAGCCCCCCCAGCAGACAGAGCCACAGCCAAGGGCACGGCCCTTGCTGGGAGTGGGGGCCATGGGGGTCCTGGGGGGTAAAGGGCCAGGGGGAGCTTTAAGGAGTGATTAACAGCCTCATCCACGGCAGGGCCGTGGGTCAAAGAGGCCCAATTATTTCCCGGTGATAGTCCTGCTGGAGGGCGAAGCCGACATGGCAGATATGGGGCCACCTGACCCCCCCCGGCTTTGGAGCAAGTGAGGGCAGGATGATGGGGACACCCCTCAGCCCCCTTCATGCTCGCTGCAGAAGGGTTTCAGGCACGAGCCCGTGGGTCACCCCAACATTGCTGACTCAGGCATGGTCCCCCCCACCCCAGCACCGATTTCCAGGAATGCTGTCCTTAACATCTCCCGCTAGGCAAACCGCAGCCATCATATGTTTAGGGGAGAAATTGGATTTGCCTTGTAATCTAATCAATGTTAAATAACAGTAATTCTAACTCGGAGGCTCTGTGTTTAAAGTGCTGTTGGTCTCCGGGGATCATTGGAGTTATTTAATCTAATGAAATCACCATTACTGCCTAATGAGGGTGCACCACGGGGATGTCTTTCCTGGGAAGGAAAGCAATGGTTAAATAATTGGCAATCAGGGCCAAATATTCAGCGGGGGTAAACGGGCAGAGTGCAGTCAGTTGGAGGTTTCACCTGGCAGGGACCCAGAGCTCTTTGGCTGCATCGTTCTCACGGTGACTGTCATTGCTCAAGACATGTTGGTGGTAAGCGCGTGCCCAGGTCCCTCCTGTCACCTCCCTGGGACACCTGGGCAGGCTGGCCCACACCGGTGCCACCGGTTCCCTTTTCCTGCCCCAAGCAGGAGTTATGGTTTTTAGCCCATCTCCATACTTGTCCTGTGTCACCACTTGCTGTGTCGCCCCAGCTGGCTGTCCCTCGGGCTGTGTTCTCTGCTGGTTTTGAAGATGTTTTCCCCCAAAACCTGCTGTACTGTTTTTGTTAAGCAGTTTTTCCTTATCTCCTTTTTCAAGGGAGATAGGACTGGTTCCAGTTCCCATTTCCCACGCTGGCTTCGCAGCAATTTCCGAGCCATTGGTCGATGCAGCCACTACGGAGCGAGCTGAGCTGTATCGAGCCGGTCGCTCTCCTATGCGCTGAACTTGTTGTACTCAAATACATCGGAGCTGTACCAGCAGCAGGCAGGGTCCTGCTGCTGTCAAACGCCAGCACGGCTGTATCCCGCGTAACCGGGGGAGTGTTCCTTCCCTGAAGCTCGTACTCTAATTTCCCATTATTATTTCTTTAGTAAGACTGATGCTTACTGTACACTGCTCATTTGCTGCTGAAATCAGAGCCATTAGAGCAATAAGTGGCAATTACCTGCTGGGCGGTGTGGCGGGTGAGCCCAGCACGGTTCCTCCCTGGAGGAGGAGGATGAAACCAGCATTTCGGGAGCAAATGCCCGCGAGCAGCAGCGTTAACGCTGGACTGGCTTTGTGGGGACAGCGGGGTGCCTGGCATCCTCTGGAGGGAGGTTTTCACCCAGAGGTGCTGGGGGAGGATGCAGCTGGGTTGGTGTCCGTGGATGATGGGGATGAGGAGGGGTTGTGGCTCTGCACGTGCTGCTGAGTTATCTCGGGGCACGTTTCCATCCAGCAGCCAGGCTCCTCTGAGCAGCCTGTCCCCAGGGAGCAGCTTCTCCCCTGGAAAACAATCTCCATGCTAAAAAAAAAAAAAAAAAGGAACATGTCTGGTAATTTAATCATATTAAGTGCTCCTAAAATCACGTGTGCACCGCACAACAGCATGCCAGAGGTCTCTGGAGGGGCAGATGCAGCAGGACCAGTGAGGATTCAGTGCAGAGAGTCAGGGCAAAGGAGGGATTTCTGGAGGAGGGAGGGTGAGACATGCCAGCAGGCAGGGCTGGGAGCCCCGTCCCCTGCACACCGCCCTGTCCTCTGTGCCCACAGCCCGGCCGATGCTGGTGGACACCAGCCCTCACCCCGCAGGGACAGCACTCTGTCCTCTGTGCCGGTGTGGATGAGCTGCGGCACAGGTCCCCTCGGCGCGGGTGGGAGCGAAGGCGATGCCCCACGTGCTAACAAGGGGGTCCGGGGGCCGCTGTTGGCGAGGAGGGTCCCCACGGGCGGCTCCGCAGCGACAGCCGGGATGTCTGTGTTCATTATGCACATCCCTTTCATTCCGCCTTCATTATTCGCGTGCTATCTAGTGTCATTAAGATATCAAGTTCATTGAGGTACATCCACATTGGCAGTTTAATTATGTCTGGGTACTACTCTGTATTTTATTCATGGACTATCTGGGGGTGGTTGTCAAACACAAGCCCAGGAGATAAAGGTTCGGTGGCTGCAGAATGCTAATGTCCTGCTGGTTCCCTTTTGACAAATACACATGCCAGTTATTACCAAACTGATTATTTCATTCATTAACACCACATACATCAGCTCCCTTCACCCAGTATTATTGTATACATTCATCTTTTCATAAACAATTACCTGACAAGGTTGGGAAAGGCAAGTACTGGGGAATTAATGCTCTGATGGGAAGTTCCCAGCATGGGTTAGTAACAAGGTGCTGGGGGGGCTGTGGAGTGCCCTGTTAGCGTGATCGCTTCATTAATCAAATGAGGGACAATAGCACATCACATGTGTGCCATGTTTCCCAACAATACCGAACCCGTTCGCATTGTGCCGGGCGCTCGGTGGATGGGGCTCCCTGTCCAGTCTGCAGTGATGGGGGTGATGAAATGAAAGCCGAGGACCCGGCGGGAAGGCTTGGAGAGCATTCACCGTGGCCGGACCATGGTGTGCATTTCTCATCTGCCTTTTAAAAAATTTTTTATTATTGTCATGAGGAACAATTGCATGAGAACAGGTTCTTTGTTTATTGTTTGTGTCTTTTTTCTGACTTCCTCATATTGCTTTCCTGGAGCTGTAACCCTCTAACAGCAGCAGTGGTGGGAATGATTAAGACACCATAAAGATGCAACCATCTGGGGAACAAAACCCCCTCGGGTCTTCTTTCTACATTTTTTAACTGTAAAAGGCTGGTGGTGGAGGGAAAAAAATACAGGGAGACATGAACAGTGAAGAAGAACCAAACTCATGAAATAAGTGATTCCTCCAGCTTTATTAGAGATCGTGGTGAAACCCAACAGGGACGACAAGGGATGCTGCTCTCCCAGCTGGAGTTTGCTCTCACAGTCTGGATCTGCCGTGAGTAGCGTCCTCCAGCATGTTATCTGTTCTAAGCTGGAAGAGGGGAGATGTAGATGAGATATTAGGAGGAAGGTTTTCCTGTGCGGGGGGTGAGGCAGTGGCCCAGGTTGCCCAGAGAAGCTGTGGATGCCCCATCCCTGGAGGGGTTCAAGGCCAGGCTGGATGAGGCTTTGGGCAACCTGGGCTGGTGGGAGGTGTCCCTGCTCATGGCAGGGGGGTGGAACTCAATGATCTGAAGGTCCTTCCCAACTCTAGTCATTCCACGACTCTATGATTCTGTCTCCAGCCCATGAGGTTCAGTGTGTTGTTGGTCTCGTATTTCTTTCTCTAAATACATGGAACCCCCAACTGTTCCCACCAGCAAGCTCGGTCCTTCTAATACAGAGGAAGAGCAGCTGCAGGAGGCCACCAGCACAGCCAGAATCAATTCAGCTTTTCACTCAAGCAGACACGCTCAGAAAGTAATGCTTCAGGGGTCACACTTCTGCACTACACCAGCACAGGATTTGCAAACTAAATAAAGGATCTGAGTGAGCTTTAAGTGCCTAACTCCCTTAGGCCCCTTTGAAAAAAAACCCACTGGAATAACTAAGAAGCTTTCACCGAGCTTTTGCAAAAGCATTAATCCTGCTTGCTATCTCTGTGAGGCTCTTTGATCACACTTCAAAACCTTCATCTCCAGGGGTCCTGTCTGGGCTTTCCAAACTGGCTTAAGAGCAGATGTCTTGCTGCTTCTCGGGGAGACCTGGGCTCCCAAGGCACGGCATCACTTTTTCACACCCCCCCCCCCCCCCCCTGTGGGGGGGAAAGAGGGGGGGCGCCCCGGG
>NW_010125249.1:17349-24000 GCF_000699245.1 Pterocles gutturalis
GGATGGGGGTCCCACTGGTGCTGCTGGTGAGACCCCATGCCCCAAGCACAGGGCGATGCCCAGCCATGGTGTCAGCATGGTTTTGAAATCCCTGCTGCTGGTGAGTGTCTTGGCCTGGTTCTCCTGCATTTTCCTGCATTTTCCTGGGGGAGCACAATGAAAGCAGGAGCACGCCCGGGCTGGGTTTTCTCCTCTTTGTGGATCCAGAGAGATGACGGGGGAAGGAGGGTTGGTCTTGTCACAAGCAGGACAGCCCTGGAAAATGAGAGGCTGCAGGTCATCTTCAGGAGCTGATCTGAAACCCCCAGCACGTGCCATTTTAGTGCTGAGTGAGGAAGATGAGGGTTTGTTGGCCTGGATCCAAATGACTCAAGTTGACTCACGAAGCTGAAGTCACTAATAGGGGTTTTTTTAATCCCTTGATATTCCAGAGAGCACTTTTCTTTCTTTCTTTCTTTTTTTTTTTTTTTTTTACATATTAACGTAATGGGCTGGATTCACTCTTGGAAACCTTTGTGTCACGCTAATGCCCAAGCATCACCCCCCATGTCCCTTCCGCCTCCCCCAAGCAGGGACGTGGGGCTGAGCATGGTCCCAACGTACCAACCAGCTGGGATGGAGCTGGGCACTGGGACTTCTTTGTCCTTGCTGTACAATTCACTCATGAAATTTAGCTCTGCTATCAACTAAACCTTCCTGAAATACGTCAGATGCCTGTGTTTGATACCGGGTTAGACAGCAATGCATTCCCCAGGAGGAGCTGGAATAGCTGAGCACAGAAAAGAGCTCTTAATGCGTGACCTTGTGAGCTGGGGCTAAAATCCCTGAATAGACGCCGGGGCTGCAGGAGGCCAGGGTGCGACTGCTCAGCGCGGTTTCTTTGGCACTAGCTCCTGCCTTGCCCAGAACTTGCAAATGAGGCTAGGAGGAACCTTTTTAAGCTTTCTATTTTCTGGAGACTTTTGCCCTCTCTGCACTTGACTGCTTTGCTCCAGGAATGAAAGTCGGGAGCCCTTTCCCAGCCATTAAAGTTTCATTTAGCGAAAGGACAAAGAATCAGCACAGGAAGGATGAAGAATGGCTGCAAGGGTAAACTTGTGTGACTCCATATATTTTTAGATCATAGCCTGAGGTCGGGCTCTCTTTTTTATAATACAGGTAGAGGAGGAAATGCATAGTGATATATAAAGACGTCACTTCTCAGCATAATTTAAGAAACAACCTCTGGTCTCAAAGCAGGAGAGGTCCTTTGAGATGTCTGGCTCTTTCATAAAGCTATCCATTGGTGCACACACAGAGAAAATATATACGTGAAGCGTCACCAGCAGTATAGGGCATGTCACAGTATTTCCCAAAACTTAATAATTGGTGTTGAATTCTGTAGGACTCTACAATAATATATTGGAGGATGGACCCTTTTATTTCTGCAGGGAAGGGAGAGAGTCCTTCTCCCTGCTCCTGACAAACACTGGCAGTCAACCCATTAACCTGTGGGGACACAGGAGTGTCCAAACCCCCAAGAGTGGGTCCCAGCCTGCTGCATCCACTGCCCATTTCCAATAGTCTTTCAAAGGCTTCAGCTGTTTTAATTTCATTGCTTTAGTTCCCGCGCCCACTGGCTCCTGATTTTTTGGTCTCTGAGATCTGGAGGGATTTCTCCTCTAGAGGGAAGGAGGGTGGAAGAACACCCATTTTGAATCACCACCATTCAATGGTTTCCTGTGTAATTCCAGTTCCCATCCCTCTCTTCTTCTTCCCTGGGAAGAACGCATGCCTTGCGGTGAGTGTGCAGGGCTGAAGGTGCACTTGTGTTTGTGCCTAAGAAAAATGAGGCAGACCTGGAAAATGAGCAAATCACATTATATATTGCAGGCAATAATGTCGCTCCCAGGGGACAGAGATAATATAGTGAGAGACAAAGGAACAATAGACTTTGCTGGCCCCAGCGCTCACTTGATTGTGGCTTTTCAGGAATTATTCTTGACTTCCTCTGCGTGAGCGGTGAGCGGGGCCTCGGAGCTGATAAGAGCTGAAGATGTGGTGTGGGGGCTGTGGCGGGGATGAGCATCGTTTTGTACGGGAGCCCTCCTCGTACATATTGCTCTGTGGGGGAGACTCCTGCTCTGCACAGGAGCCCCCGGCACGAGGGATGGGGTTATGTTAGAGCTGGCTGTGATTTCTGTGGTTTGGAAAACACTCTGAGGGACTTTGGCTGGAGAATTGTGTTGAATTGCATTCCCGTTTAGGGTGGATGCCATTCGTGACGGGGGGAAGCAGCAGAGATTCTCTGGGTTTAGGATGCAGAACGAGGCGTAGGGACGAGCTGGCTGGCATTGACCATGGGGTCCTCCCCCCCACCCCGCCCTGGGTTTGGGGTGCCCACAGGACACGGTGGGGCTGTGGCGTGCAGGGCAGGGGACAAGGGGACAGATGAAGGCAGAGGCTGTCGGGGTGCGCGATGGGGATGGCTTTCCCCACCAGTCTGGGCAACAAGGAGCCTTCCAAACCAAAGCACTGCCAGCTTTTGGAAAAATCCCAACACGGGACACTCCTGGGGGCTCCCAAAGTTCCCTCTACAGCGGCAGCTGATGCTTTGAGAGTGCTTGAGGTTTTCCTTCTTTCCTTCTTTCTTCCCTTTCTCCATTTCTTCTTTTTCCTTCTTTCCTTCTCCTTCATTCCTTCTCTTTTTTCTTTATCTTCCTTTATCTTTTTGCTTTTTTCAACTTTTTCTTCTTTCTTTTCCTTTCTCTCTGCCTCTCTCTTTCTTTCTCTCCTCTGCTTTTTCTTTCTGACTGTCTGTCTGTCTTTCCACCTTTCTTAGACCTCAGCAAATTCCAGGAAGGCATCAGTTGTCTTTAACACCCAAAGGAAAAATCGAAGGGAAGGGTTCAATTACTCACATGAAAAATGAGTCTCCTAACCGAGGTCTATCCATTTGCTAGTTGTGCTTGTTTTAAAACTGAGTTATAGGGACTGCACATTTTTCTGGAGACAAATGCATTAATTTTTCTCAAAACAGACAAGAGGGAAGCAGAGGGAAAATAAGATAATAAGAGTTTCCACAGTGATTTATATGCCTTTGTGAAAAATAATGGGGGCAGACGGCAGCGTGCACCCGCAGCCCGTGGGGGAAGGGGTGGGGAGGGGGCAGGGGTGACAGCAAGGAAAACTGCCAGAAGTCCGAGTCCGATTGTTGGTTTTAGATGATATAAGATCACTTTATGTCTCTAGCTGGCTTGAAAAATCTCTCTTTCTCTCTCTCTATATACACACATAAAATATATGCCATATGATGCACTTAAAATCAGCAGAGGCTACAGTGTTTACACAGGAAAGGATTGTGTTTCTCACCGACCTCTCCCCAGCCCTCCTTCTTCTGCTGAAGGATAAACTGGGACCTTTAGAAAACAAAGTGGTGGCTACAATTTTTAACAGATTTGCTCTTGCATATATTTATATAGGGCAGACGAGCCCTTCCCCAGAGCCGGCTGCCTGCACTCTTGGGCAAAAACCAGGGGGGTTGTGTTTATTTTTTTTTTTTCGTCTGTTCACTTTAGTTTGATTTATATGCTAAAAGAGATATTTTTATTATAGTGCATAGTAAATTGGGTTTCTTTATTGCTCATGAGAGCTGTTTTCCAAAATTGGGCTATTTATACAGTGCGCTGATTGCAATGTATTTCCGATCTTAATGTCTAATTGTAGGGAATAAAAAAAATTATACCAAGTCATATTTTTCCTTAAAAAACTACAACCTCTTTTGAAATAGGGTGAAATGGATAACTTTTTCTCCAGCAGCTCCCAGGAAATCATCTTGTTTTAGCAAGTAAAGGCTTTTGGTGGGAACTGGAGACGGGAAGGTTTTGAAGCAGTTTTCTGGTTTGCCCATTGGCGTAATCCACGGGAAACAGGTCTGGGATGCCAAAGGCCACTGGGGCTGCAGTACCTGCCCTGATGGTTCTCTCCAATTGCTTATAGGGATGATTCAGTGAATTTATTCCCCATTTCTGAGTAGAAAATCCTGTGGTGATCAAGAGCAGAGAGAGGCTGGAAGTGATGCTTTAAAGCAAAACCTAAATCTGTTCCAGGGCAGATGGTTAATTGTGTGGTTCAATTTATTTGCCTAATGCAAATCATGTCCTGTTTGCCCGTGGCACCAGGGGAACTGGATTCCTGGTTGTTTTGCTAAAAACTGGGCTGAGATTTCACTGCATCTTCTGCAGCTCCCACATGAAGCTCCCCTGCAGTGACAAGGCTTTGTGATCCACAGCGGAGGATCATGGAGTCACAGGATGGTTTGGGTGGGAAGGGGCCCTAGAGCCCACCCAGTGCCACCCCCTGCCATGGGCAGGGACACCTCCCACTAGCCCAGGTTGCCCAAAGCCTCATCCAGCCTGGCCTTGAACCCCTCCAGGGATGGGGCATCCACAGCTTCTCTGGGCATCCTGGGCCACTGCCTCACCCCCCGCACAGGAAAACATTTCTTCCTCACATCTCATCTCCATCTCCCCTCTTTCAGCTTCAAACCATTCCCCCTCGTCCTGTCCCTGCACCCCCTGATGAAGAGTGCCTCCCCCATCTCTCCTGTGGGCTCACCACATCTCCAAGGCTGGTGGGGAGGAGAAACATCAGCTCCCACAGAGAAGGGCTGGGATGGGGATAAGCTGCCAGCACCCCGTTAGTTTGCAGGATTCAACCTCCCGTCTTCACGGCTCCAGGCCTGTGAAGGTGCTTTGGCGGATGGCAGCATCCTCTTCTCCCACCCCAAAACCTGGCACCAGGGTGTGTCTGTGGGTCTGGGCTCTCCCGGTCCCCTCCAGCCTTGGACCAGGAGGGTGTTCCAGGGGGTTCCCAACTTCCCAAATGGGCCTAATTGTAGCTTAAAGAGAACTTTCAGAGATTCATGCTTTTCAAAGGAGAAATTTGCATATTAATAAGAAGCTGTTCAGACTGATTGGCTTAATGTGTTTGGGGTAAGTATAATTAAATGTCAAGGGAAATATATCATGAAGTAATGAAGCTGAAGCTAATTTATCAAAATATGAGTCCTAGAGAGGGAGACATTTCCAATAATAAACAGTTCTTCAACCTTCCTCTTTAAGATTATTTACTTAGTCGGGGATGAAATGTGTGGTCTTGAAGATCTCCAGTGAGAGTCATGGGATGGTTATTGGTTTGGGGGGAGCTGGAGTTTTTTTTTTCCATGTTCTCCCCCATATGAACCCTCTGCGCTGGGACCCCAAGGCTGAGCCCATCAAGAGGCTTCACCCGGGTTCACATGGGGGAAGCTGCTGCCCTGATCCCTCTGAGGCCACCAGCAGGATGGACACGTGTGACACTTCAGGGTGCCCTTAGGAAAGATGAACAAGATTGAGGTTTAGTTGTACCAAATGCTGGCTCTCTTCATCTGCTTCTGGGATTAACCAGCAACGCCACCAGACAGGACCCAGCATCCTCCCAGACGGATGCAGAAATGCACCAGGATGACTTGGCTTTCTAGTCATGGGAAAGAAAACAACCACAAAACATCCCTTTTCCAAACCCCAGCTGGTCAGCCCAGAGGAAGCAGCGATGCCACCTGTGATTGCCTGAGCTCTGATGAATTTCTTGTTCCAGCAAAGAAAATCAATGGCTTGCACGGCTAATGGCATCGGAGAGCTTCTGTTTGTTGATAGCACTTAGGCACTGGCAGTCTCCGGGAGATGCCCAGAGCTGCTTCCCAGCACAGCAGATTTTCAGGAGTCTCTCACCATGGTTCCTTCTCCCAGACCGGTCACAGGATGCTGGGACAGCAGCATCGCCTCTCACCACCAGCATCACCCTCGCTAGGAGCCCGGAGCCCACCAGGTGCCTGCCCAGGGCTCCCTGCTTCCCTGCTGCCCATCAATAATTAATCAGAGCAATTAGGCAGAAGGTTTGCATGTTGTAATTAGCTCTGATCAGTGCAATCTCCCTTCCCGGGGGTGGACAGTGAGGCAGGAGCTGAGCACTGAAGACACAGCGGGGGGGTGGACAATGCTGGTGCATAAAGACCCCCCCAGTGCAGCCTCACTTTGTGTGCAAACATGCCCCTGCCCCTTTGAAACGCCTCACGGCCCCGTCGGTCCGGGGAAGCGGAGTTACGTGTGTGCCTTCTCCTACAGGTGCCTCCCCCCTTATCTTGGGGACACTGACACTTCCTGCCACATCCCCTTGGCCCCGGGTCCGAGGGCAGCAGCCACCCTGGGATTGTTCCTGCTCTTCCTGAGCACGGTCACGGCCCCGGGTCCGGAAGGAGAGTATCCACCTGTGGAGGGATCGGCCACGGCCCCTGCAAACAAGCCGCTTTCTCCGTGGCGTGGCTTTGATGGGTTTCCCAGCTCCTCGGGAAGAAGGTTCCTGGCTGTGACCCCCGGGTGCCACCGCTGTGACTTCCATGGATGTGGCGCTGGCAGCGGAGTGTCCCAGCCCCTGTTTCGGAGGCGGTGAGATCGCTGGAGTGGTTTTTCCCAACTGCTGAGGTGGTTAAACCCGCCGGGAGCAGAGGTGCCCAGGGTGCTCGGTGTGCAGCAGGGTGCAGTTAGGGGGGTGGGTCTGCTGAGGACCTCCAAGAGCCCAGCGTAGCCCCCAGGTTGGATTTGCTCAGAGACACCTTTGCTGGGACACCTGGTG
>NW_010125249.1:24036-24267 GCF_000699245.1 Pterocles gutturalis
TCCCTCTGGCTCCCCCTGCCCTGCACAGCCCTGCCGTGGGGCTGCGACAACTGGCTTTGGTCACTGCGGGGGGCTGGATGGGGACAGGGCAGGCGGCCGGGGGTCCCTGTGGCCCTGGGGGCTGCGGTTCGGGCGGAGGTTGCACAGAGGTGCCGGCTGTGCCCCGTGTAGGGCTGTCGGCCGTCCCCGAGACTTCAGAGGAGCTAAACTGGGAGGAGAGGAGGAAGGGAC
>NW_010125250.1:0-31805 GCF_000699245.1 Pterocles gutturalis
ACCTGGCGGGCGGCCGGGACCGAGCGCCGCAAACCTTTCACCTCTTTTCTTCCCTTTTTTTTTTTTAAACACATAGACACACCGCAGCTTGTGAGAAGTATGCGAGGTGGTTTTTGGTTTTTTGGTTGGTTGGGTTTTTTGGGGCTTTTTTCATGGAGGTCGGCGTGCAAGTCCGAGTTGCGGCTCTGCAAACTGACAACTTCCTTTCTGAGGAGGTTTTTCACACGTAGGGACTGCAAATGCTGGGTTGTAAAGGCTTTCATAACAGTATGCAGGGAAGCTGCTTCTGAAATCCTGAAACTTTTTATTACGTGGATGTTTTAAAAGAACTTTAAAAACCTTAGAAAACAAAAACATAAATCCAGAGAGTCAGTGTTAAAATTTAAGAAGCAAATCTCTTTCTTTTCAAAAGCGTTCTCACACAGTGAAATATTTTGGTGGGAAGATCCTGGCCCATGCCTGACCAATGTCAAAACTGTTGAGCTGGCCTGACAGGGTCCCTAGGGTTTCCCTTGCACAGGAGAGCCCTTTGTTAATGTGAAGCTGATGGGGCTGTTTTCTGCCTCTTCCCCTGTGGTTCCTGTTGCATGAAGTAAACACAGCATGGCCAGAGGGCAGGTGAGCTTTGACCAGCCCTGACTGCCAACACGGTTTCTGGGCAATGTTCAGAGGGGATTCAATTTGAGGAAGTTTAATAGCCTCGTGAGTAGTCAGGGTGCTGTGTGGGACCCTGGCAAAGGCAATGGTCAGAGCAGGTAGAAAATGGCAGGCTTTCTAAGAGTCCGTCACCCCTTGTCCTCCTCAAACTCAAGCTCAGCTCAACAGCTCCAGAGGATCCCGCTACAACAGTAATTTGGTAAATAAAATGCAAAAAGAGGGATCCCTTATATAGTAGATTGGCCCATCATGTGAGTGTGTTTGTAAAAGCCTGTACAGCTTCTGTATTTACACAGAAACCCAGGCAGAGCTCGGGTAAATAATTACTGCTAAAATGCTATTACTTTCAGTAAATACAAATGTTTGCTGCTCTACACAATATTTACTGAGGAAGCCAGAAGAACCAGAACCAGTGTTTGTTCTCTTAGAGGATTTCGTGCCAACTGCCTGAAACACATCTATGCATTGCTTTCTGTGTTCTCTCTGTAACTTGTCCTCCGACGCCTTTTGGCATAAACGGTTCAGGTAACGTAACCCCCTCGCTATTTGTCCCTGCATCTTATCTCTGTTTCCACAAGGTTAAAAAAAAATGTCCGAATTAGAAACAAGAAATGTTAAAATGGGTATAAACAGAAGTCTGCCTTGCAGTCTATATAAATATATGTCTCTGTAAGCTATAAAGGGGATTAGACATGATTTGCTATTATAATTTTTATTCTAGTGTTACAGTTTCCTTTGGAGAAAAGTGAACATAAAGTTAAGATAAAGTCTAGTGACCCAAGCAATGCATTTTTTTATATTGTTACTTTAGATACAGAACCAGTTCCAACACCTTGCCATAAGTTAAATATGTGATTCATTAGATTTCAGAAGATCTTACCCAAGTCAAGAGTTAATGTTGTAACACTTGTTTTAAAAGACAAAATATGCAATCCCATACGAAGCAGGCAACTATAGACCACTGCTGGAAATATTCCCGGGATAGGTGTGTAGCTTATATTCAGATTTATCGATAAAAAACAAGAGTATAAACATTCATCCTTCTTAATCACTCTGAACAGGGAGCAGTGATTTCCAAGCACTGAGTGTTCTGCAGAGAAAAACTGGTTTCTCCCTACCGAAGTTAAAGGATTAATGAATACTTGGCACATGAAAAATTAATTGTGATAGCGGGAAGAAGATTGCATGTAGACAGTGTGATAAGGTGCGTAACAGAGAAACATCATGTTACACACATTGCTGTTCATGAGAAACAAATGAAGTTCATTTCCATTGAATTTCAGGTAAAATATTTAAAAACATTAATATTTATTTTGTCATACTTAGAAATGTATTAATTTATCTAATATATCTAAGGAAATCATCTAGAAGACAGGTTGGCTGACTGACATTTGCTGATAAAATTTGTTCTCAGTGAGCTTCATTATGTGCTATTTATGTTGGCTGTTTACATGGTCTATTGCCTGCTACTAAGAACTATTGCCCATATGCATGGATTTGCAGGGCAATATCTAAAGCAAAAAAAATGTAGCTACATTCGCAAGAGAAATGTATTACATTATTATATATCAATAGATTGATACAGAAGTAGGGATATTACACATGAGTATTTGATATATATATCACAGATTTATAGAGAAATGTAGTTCTCAATCACATGCTTTTATGGTAAACCTGTCCCACTAAATCACCATCTTGGCTCACTCCATATACCTGACCCCTCTGTTTCCATTCTCGTCTAGCTTAAGAAATCTAAGCACACATCATCTATTTGAGAACATTCTGGCTTATATTTTAACACAGAAATACTTTGAAAATATTTAGTATTTCTAAGGATTTAGAAAGTTCTCTTTTTTCTTCATTTTTTTATTGAAAGAATGAACTTCAATCACATTTCCTATTAATCAGTGGGACTTTTCAGCATGCCATTTTTTCATAAACAAGAATCTTAAATTTTGAACAGGAACCTTAACAGCATATTGCCATATACAATTCAAAAAAGAGAAAAATTTATTTTTGGAAGCCAGGAAAACAAATTGTCCCATGGAACATTTTTGGTTACTTACTTTTTCATAAGCTTTACAAGTGTGTTTATGTACATATTTTAGACTTTCTCCGTAATCCTTCTCCACTTCTGCCATATTGCCTGCAAAGAAGTACTATTCATTCACTTTTATTGAGTCCTATCACTTACAACCCCAGATGTCTCTTTCCAGTCTTCTTGTAGCTGTTCTACCCCTAATGGAGTTTCCTAAAACTTGCCAAAGAGAATGTCCTATAAAATCTCCCCGTAATGTTCCTCAGCATCTCACCTCTCCTGTATTTGTCCTCCACTGATACAGAATTTTCTTCACTATTCTTCTTCAGTATCCATTGTCCTATTTGCATTTTGTCTCAGATCCTAATCCAGCAAATATGCAAATAAATAATACTCTTGAAAGCAATTTAGCAACTTCTACCTTTAACTTAAGTGTGTTTTAAGACTTAAAGTTTTTGTTGTTTTTTTTTTTTCATGGATCAATCATTTCTCAAAATTGGGAATGGCATCACCAGCAGAGAGCACACTGGAACCTCAGAACAAAAGAAAAACGGAAAATCAATAGCACATTTTAACAATGCAAGCCTGAAACACATAAAGATAAATCTGAAATAAATGAGTAATGTGCTGAATATTGAGAGATTTTGTCATTTAAATTAAGACTAGTTATATTAAAAAAAATACTCTTATCTATTATTTATTCCATTTCAGCTTGTATTCAATTTTCTCACTCAAACTAAAAAAAAAAATCAACCTTACTACCCAAACCAAAAAACTAAATGCATTTTTATTTGGGATGCATGGTTAGACAAAAGCTTTAACAAATTGTGTGATATATTTTAGAAGACAGATTGTGTTCATTTGCTGAACTTCGGGAAACCTTTGGGTTGACAGATAATCAATTCAAATACCTGCAGTTGAGGGATTGTGTTACTAATTCCTTTCACAAGCCTTCCCTTTTGGATACAGGCAAATAAACAGGTTTTCTTTGCTAAGGAATTGACCACATCAGCAGATACAGCCTTTTGGGTATGGTTGCTGTCTTGCAGTCCAGCCTGTGATCATCTGCCAACTGCTTCCTCTGTTTCTTCTCCACTCAAATTGGTGTTAAGCTCAACATGAATACGTGAGCCTTGCCCCTTTATCTGACAGCTGCCATCAGGTGAGGTTGCAGACTTCTTTTGGGCAAGGATGTCAGCATCTGTTTCTTTGAATTGACTTATGAAGCATTTCAACATGCACAGCACTCTACCATCAAATGCTAGGGCTTATAGTCAGCTTCTAGGTGGCCATTAACCAGGATGGTTAATCTAAAATGTGGAAGTACAACTGACAAGTAATACTCATATTTCACATGACTCACTTAAACCTGGGTAGGAAAATTGGAGCTTTCATACACCACATTTGTCTTTTTTCTGTACTTTGGGTAACAATTGTTCTTTCTTAGATGATAAGGAAATCTTTTTCCCTTCAGCCCACTTTCCTTAAAATCAACAAAAACAACCTAGCTTGATGCATAAATGGCAATGTTAGTGTGTACTATGCAGCCTCTGTGATATAATAAAGTATGTAATGGACTATATAATCAGTTACACTGCATAAAAGAGGAGAATTATAATCTGATACAATAGATGCATGTTTTTCTCCAGGGCCAGAGATCAAAATATTCAATTTCCCAGATTTAGACTGGCAATGCTGCCAAGACACTTATTCTAGGGAAGTGGGGCCACTCAGTATTATTGCTTCACTCCCTTGATCCGGAATCTCTGTGCCCTTTCTATAACCTTGGATTGGGATTGTGCACTATTTTTTTTTAATTTTAAATTTGCCATCTTTTAGCAAGAGCCCTTGAAGGGCTCTTAGTTAAGAGGCAGAAGAACAGAAGGGACAGTTCCTTATTTAGGATAATCCAACATTGGCAAAAGTTAATAGGGAGTAGGAAATCATCAAGGAACATGTTCTGGGAAAGAAGAAGGGTTTGGGTTTTGCATCTCTCCAATGTTTGGTTAATGTTTTTGTAAGAAAAAAAAAAAAAATGGAAACAAGTATTTCCTGGCTCTGGATACCTGTCAGTTCGGCACCCAGGAACAGAAGAGCATGCTCTGGATTTTCCTTTCAAAACTCTGTACTTCGTGGCTGAATTTATGGACCTAAACATCACCCTGAGAAAATTTCTTACGTAATTATGAGGTCCATGTTCAACTCCATTATCTCAGTTCCTCATATTGAATACTATGTTGTTTTGTTGGAGACCAAAAAAAAAAGGGATCACTCAAATAATGCTTTAGGAAGAGGGGCATAATGTGTTCTCATACAAATACTGAAGCTACTACATTGCTTTTGTTAAGAAAGAGACATGGTGTGGGACAGTGTTTCCAAATTTTCCCTGTAACCCCCACTGTCTTGTGTTCTTTGTGGTTCCTGGTGATTTTGCACTCCACTGTGTCTCTAAAATTGGTGATATCTACTTTGTTCCATGTACATGGGTTTCATAGGCTACAAAAGAAGTTCTGCACATGAAAGATCTACAGAAGTAGTTTAAAAGCCAGAAGAAATGTTTCAGAAATGGTTGGGTTTTGTGCACGGGACTGAGAAGTGTTCTGCAGACAAGTTAGCAGAGGAAGACATTCACCTGGGCATGGATCTGATTTCGTACCTAGTAGGCAGTCAAAAACATCTGGGAAGTCTTCTTTGCAGATATTATCATAACAATCTTTCACGCTTTTCTTGACAGGTTTTATGTACAACAATTTTTTTATAAAATGCTGTTTTTTCCCAGTTGTTTTTAATTCAGCAAAGTTCTTTGTTCTCTTATGGAGGTGTTAAATAAATTACAACAGAATAAATCTCCAAGTAAATAAGCACTTATATGTTTTTTCTTTACTCAGACAGTGTTCCGCCTCTTGCATCTTCCACCCTGTCTTACAGATGCTTTCTTATATTATTAAGACATCCATGTGGATGACTGTTGTTTTTATTTCAAGGCCATGCAACTTGGCTTTTCCAATACCAGAATTTATTGGATTTGGGAGATATTTACCCATCCTTGAGAATGTAAAAAAATCAGAATCAGACTCAAAATGGGACACATCAAAAATGGTTCTTTTCAACACTTCTATTATTGCAGGCATATCCATGGTCGTGGTGATTTCTGGATCGTACGCTTTCTGGATCAAATGCTGATGGCTCACAGGCATTAAGAGGCTTCGTCTGGACTCAGTTGTACATATCACATTTCAGATGAGTAAATTATTTTTTTCTTTAATTAGTTATAGTTTTTTTTTAAATGGGGAATTTCACAGATTATTAACCATAGTTGTGCCACTGGGTATCAATCTAACAGCTGAAAAACCTAAGCATCGTATTGTAGCAATTGCTTAGCTAATGTCTGGGCTTGTTTGTGTGGATTTTGTTTTTTAAACTACAAGAATGAATTCATTTGAGTGACTGCAAAGCTCAGGAAATACCAGTTATCAATTCTCTTTCTAATGACAACTGATGACATGATTTTTACAAATGGTTGAGCAGTTGGCAAATGCTAACTATAGAAATCGAATGAGCTGAAAGAAACTCCAGTCTGCCCTATTGTCACTAGTGAGCTGACAGATGGGAAAAAGAGGAGGAGGTTGCGATGCTCTCCCAGAAGCCCAGGGGCACACCGCAAAATGACTGCTGAAGTATCTTGAAAGACCGTGAGAGAGGGGCAGCTTTCTGAAGAGCAGACGTCACCTATATGTTGCTTTAAAAGTTGCCCTTTCTAACACAGACCCCGAGAAGGGCTGACCAAATTCTCTGCAGAGCAGCTATCACCAGAGCTCATTCAAGCCTTAGCAGTGGAGGTAAAATTTAATTTTCCACGAAAGAAGGAGGAGCTGGAGCCAGGCTGCCTATTCCAGCAGCTGCTAGGAGGGCGGGAGGGCAGAGCTACCATTACAGCTGCCCCAGGCAGGTGGCCCAAATGCCAGCATCTGCCGCTGCCCTGGACACCATCACCTGCCTGGGCACCATCAGCACGGCCGGGGCACTTTGCTACCCCAGCCGTCTGCTGCTGCAAACAGCTGCCCACTCTGCTGGTGCCTAAGCAGCAGGGAAAATCCCCCAGTATGTGGAAAAGCCTGTAATCCCCAGAATAAGAATTGAGAAATTGTCAGTAGTAGTCTGTTGAGATTAGATCGTTCAGTCTTGCCTTTCCTAACCTATCTTTTTTTTTTTTTCCCCTCAATTAGTCTAACATGTCTTCTTGGTTTTGTAAAAAGTGACTCAAGAAGTTGAAAGTACCAAACTTCAGTAGCTTCACCCATATGTGCTGCGCGCCTCAGGCTAGACAGCACATATTGGTAGCCGGACTGAGAAGAACATTTACCACGTTACCTCTTAAAAACTCACTTTATTTTTCTTGTTGAGCTGGCTCCCATCCAATGTGACACTCCAGCGTGAGCCATGCAGTGACAGCAGCAGCCTCCATGGAAACACACCCGAGCATGAGGCCAGCCGTGGGGTAGAGAGAATAGGCAGCTCAGTCCTTCTCCTTAGTCTGACGGGTATTTTCTTTGAACAGGCTGTCTTTTCATTTTTAGAGTGTTATCGGGAGCACCTCTCCTATGCCATGTGTCTTTGGTATGTTTCTTGTAGCAGTGCAAAATTACACTAAACCTGGAAAACCTGGGGCTGACTGCAGGGCATCACCATCTCAAAGCCCCAGCATTAGGGACATCCACTTTTTTTTATGCACTGGAGCCAGGAGAGGAACCTGCCTCTGCAAGGGAGACACGAATAAATGCCAGCTGTGGTGGGTGGAGGTTTGAAAGTACATTGTGGAGCAAGGGGCTCTGGCTTGCCAGCAGCCTTGGCACTGCTGTGCCAAAGGTGCTGCAGACTGAACATCTCTTTTCAGCAAAAAGGAGGTAGAAAGCAGCAAAGGGAAGTGGTATCTTAGAAATTTCCTTGACGTCTTTCAGAATTTTACACACCTCCACTTTGCCCAGGTACAGGTTTATTGGGAAATGGGTAGATGTTAAGCGGGCTGGTCTCCTAAGTAGACTAACTGGGAAGAGTTTGACGGTCAGGATGCCCTGAGGAGGAAAACCCTTGTCATCATGGCTATCACCCCCCCTGCCTCTCCATCATACTGAAAACTCACTCCCTCATCTAACAGCAGCATGCAAAATTGCTTAATGCCATTATTATATAATTGATAATATACTTTTCCTTTAATATTTCTCTGAAATTTTCTTCTTTTTTTTTTTTTCCCAGACTGCCTTGAAGTAAATCTCTCAACCTGACTATCCTCTGTTCAATACAGACAGTGAACCAGGTTGTTGTTTGGCATTGTTCCAAGTGTTTCAGCATTTCACAGATGACAGTCTAAATCCGGCAAAATTTGCAAGCCTACAGGCTAGCTGCTACTGTGCTTAACTTCTAGACACCTGGCTTTACATCCACAGCCAACATAACAATACCAAGTTTTGCCGCACATCACTTGTAGGCTCCCAGTACTGCATTTGTACCATGCAGTGTGAAATACCGATTCTGTGTATGTCATGGGGAGAATCAGGTGCCTGGGTTTCACCACAGCCGAAGTACTGAGCAGGGAGCCTCTAACCAAGAATGACTGAAACCAGTTTTACAGTAGAATTTCCCACATCTCAGGACCTAAGGAGCCTAAGCATGGGCTGCAAGGCAGTAGCTTTATGGGGTTGGGAGTCACAAGGTGAGCACCTTAGCCACCTTTTCCAGGGGCTGAATCAGCTCACTTTTTAAAAAAAAATGATGCATCAGTACCCTGACAGTAATATATATATATATGACTTGCACATTTTTATGTATTGTGCTTTAATATATACGTTTTGAGTAATAATAATAATAATACACAGCAGGCACCTAGGTGATGTATCTCCTGCCTCTCTCATCTCCCAGCACCAGTCCTTATGTTAGCTGTGCTTGCCTGAGGGACTGGGATATTTCTAACTAAATGTGGACTGCAGGCATTTGCATCAGGACCAACCACCCTTGTACCCTCTCTAATGGAGAAAGATACTTACCTTTAGGGTCTGACTCATCTCATCCTAAAATAGGCTTCTAAATTTTACTGACATCGCCAGACATCTTGGTCATGCCAAACACTTCAGTGGGCATCTGGAGCACACTTGGCTTCAGCGTGGACTCCAGCTCTTGATGCTAATTTGGTCACTCCTCATGTCTTTGCTGTTCCAAGGTGTTCGTGAATAACACTAGGTTACCTAGGCTAATTCTGCTCTGAAATCTTTTAGGTGTAATAACAGAATCTTTATGAAACTGGCCACTGTTTCCTTAGTTAGATTTCCTCACAAGGCTCTTTGTCCCCCATGTCTCAGACACATGGGAAAACTAATTACACAGCAAGCCACCATAAGGGAAGCTGATCACTGGACTTCCTAAATTATATTCTCTGATCTACTGAAGTTACTTCTCTGAGATCGCCAAGGGCTGTAGAACTCCAGTTAACATCCTTAATATCCGTTTTCAATGTACGAGACCAGGTCCTGAGGTGATGTCAGTTTGAACATCTACATTGAGTTAGTGGTCCTGGGCATGTTAATCAAGCTGGGAATGTGGCCCATGAACTCTGTGTTTCTTCCCAGTATCTTTCACATCACTTTTTGCCTTTTCTCCTTCTTCTTCTTCTTATCTATCTGTCATTCCAAGAGAGCCTGATCATTCCAACGTCTGTATAGTGTAATACATTAGAAAGAAACTTTGTTGGCTACCTTTAAAGCACTTTATATCACTTTAAATCACTTACACCACCACAGCAATACTGCAAAGAATGCCATCTAATTTACATGAAGTCACCCAGAGGTTAATTAGTATATGGAGGTAAATTTCCAAAAGAGTGCACCAGGAAAAAAGCAGCAAAAAGCAATTCTTTCCTTAATTGGTTTTGTACACACACCTCTCATTCTATGTTTTACAAATGTACTCAGTAATTTCTGTCTTCATTTTCTGGGAAGATTGCATGTCAGGTAGAAAGGAAGTCTGTTATTGTGTCTGTCTGAGTGGTTACTTGCTGACCTTTTGTTGTGGGATAGACTATTTGGAAACCTCGCCATCACATGCCATCACAATTGCATGGTAGGTGCTGTAATGCTACACACGTGTATCCTCTACAGTGGAACAAAAAAAATAATCCCTAGGTATCTTTCTATTTGAATAACTGCGAGTAAATGTTGATAAAAACCTCATGTTAGAATAACATAAAATAGTACATGTCCCCAGCTCTGTCCACATTGTGGAATGGAGGGAAGGTGCTCACCTGGCAAGCCCATATGCCAGAGGAAGAGCAGGGCATTTAGTGTTAGTAGGGGCAAAAGTGATTAGTTTCATGTTGGAAAGAAGCACTCCGACATCGGAAAGTGTCCCCAGGCAACCAAGGAAGAAGGCAATCTTGGAGCCTTCCTGGATTCACCTCTGAGTCTGAACATCCTGAAATGTGTATTGGCTCTGAAATCCACCTCTGGATACTGAGACTTCAGTGAAAGTGGTTATGCTTTCCTACAAGACCTCTAATGGACACAGTCCAGGTTAATTTGAAGACCTTACTTCTCTCAGCAATAACAGCATACACTTCCACTATCAAGATCTAGAAAACACTATGAGTTACACTACAGTGTTTTTAAAGAGGGTTTTTAGCATTAGATTTACTGCAACTGGACTTCTGCCTGAGCCTGAATCTTGATAACCTAGACATTTTAAAACATTGTGTTTGTCCTTTTAAATATGAGTTAAAAGATACATTTTTGTAGAGGCTTTGGAGCTATTCTAACCCCAAAATGTGTCTTTCTTCAAAGCAAGTAGGAGAAATCCCTACAGCAGGGCTGAATAGCAGTAGCAGACTATAGAGACTTCAGTTTTATTTCAGTCTTCTCCACAAGGCTGGTTAAACACTTGACAAAGCAATCCCGATGGTGGAGCCAAGGATCCACTCAAGTTCATGCCAGAAACAGAACACCTCCTGCCCCGGCATGCAGTGACAAAACCAGGGGTACACCATGCTGTACGGCCCCCGCTGCGTTCCTGATCGCTCCTCCCCTCTCTCTGGAGTGTGAAGGTGATGGCTCTACCACTGCTCCTTTGAAATATAAAGTGGGTTTGCCATTCTGTAAATGTTACTTCTGGTGAACATTTCTACAAAGGCTGCCTAGAGAGCAAACCTGATGCAAACATTTTCATCATGAGGGAGACATACAGTGCTACAGCCTCTCACATGAAAACAGATGTTAAGTTTGGCAGTGCTAATAAGGTAATCAGAGCCCTTCCAGTTCCCTTGGTCATGAATAAGTCTGTCCTTCACAGGTAACATCCCTGTATTCATTCAAAACTTGTAACACAATAAGAATACCAATAATTAACATTGAACTTATTTATTCTATTTTATGGATCCATTATTCCTTATTGGTGCCTAAGAAAGTGTTCTTTCTCTTCCTTTAAACAGCTCTTGTCCATTCTTGGTGTTTACAATCTCCTTATTGTTGCTGAGGGTTCTCCTATTCCCTCTCTGTCACTGTTTAGCAAAGCTAAATGCATTTTGTTATTTTAATCTTTCTCGAAAAGTCAATTCCTTAATTAGAATCTATGGTTGTGGAGTTCCACCGGGGGTCTGCATGCTAAACACTACTAGGGCTATTTCTTACTAATTGTGCTGAGAGACAGAACATTTGTTAGTGTTGTTGATGGCATTAGTGTTTTAGGTTGTGGGTTGTTTTGTTTTTTGTTTTTTGGTTTTTTTTTAAGACTGTTTATCTAGGTGAGAGGCAAAAGGCAGAATTAATTAAACCAGATTTTCAAAGGATCAAAGCCTACCAGGCATAGAAGGTGATTATTTTCTTGGTTGGGATTTTAAGCAGAAATATGCAAAGATAAACCTAAAAAGCCATGGGTTTGGAGAACGGGGATGTCAAAATCTCTTTCTAAAACACAGAGATTTTAAGATTATGCTTGTGAAAGAAGGCTGTCAAACATTGATCTGCTCTGTCTTCTATCAGTTACTAATAAGCATCAGAAAATGTGGAAACACTCCTTGATTCCTGACGTATCACATACATTTTGCTAAAGAGACATTTGGAGATTCAGTGGGAAGAACATTAATGCAAAAAAAAAAAAAAAAAAAGGCCTACATTGTCTTTTCTCATCTTTGTCTCCAGTTTTGCCCACTAATCATTCTGTGTGCAAGTTTTTAGGTAGGAAGGATTTAGCTCTTCTAGCATGCAATGGAAGAAGAATTAAAGAACCTTTGCACAGACATCACAACAACTGCTTGAAGTAAGTTTTGATGGGCTTCTCAGTGTGTCATTTCTGTGTACTTCTTAGAGATGTAAATTCTTTACACGTGCAATTGCCCTCCACCACAGCACATGTACTAATCTAGGTAATAAATGTAGTAACAGCCTTCCTGAAGGACCTATCTTTTACCCTGCACATATCTTTACTGTGGCTTGAGTATTTCTTTTGCTGGGATATGTCCCATTTGATTCAGTTCTATCTAAATTAATTATGTCATTGCCCATGAGCTAAAACAGAAGTTTCATTGTTTGGATATACCTGGTAATGGTATTCCATCAAGGTAAGCTCAGAGTGCGTTTCTATCTAATCTCATCTGTCCATCATGTCATAATACAAAGATTATTAAGATCAGGTGTGTAGTGTGGCTTCCTCTACAGCACTCACATAGAATCCTTGTTCTGTCACTCTGCTATGTCATCCAGTCATTTCTCCTGAGTCCTGCATTGTAATTTGCTGCCTATTTCCAGTTTGAAAAGTAGCCTTTTTATGGCATTTCTCCTTCAGTTGGGAAATAAGTCCTAGCAGCTCGGACTTCATTGTCCTTGCCATGTCAGCAACTATTTTTCACATCAGTACTAGACCTGATGTGGTCTTACCCCAGGTGACAGTTGCCAATACAGCACCAGAAGACCACACTCATGATTTAGTTACATGGCTAATCACACACTATTGTTTGGACCTGTGCCCCAGTTACTGGCCTGGACGTGGCTTAAGAACAAGTACCTGTGGGCCATACCATCACTGTGCCTTTGAGGATGCCCATCTGTTTCTGTATGAGCTTCACATCAGACACAGCCTTTTGTGCCACCTGTAGCACCTATACATCTGAGAGCACTCACTCTCCCACGTCTCATTCCCCTCTTCTAGCCCGCTGTTACAGCTGCTGAGATAGATTGGCTTTCTCTTCCCTGCTCTCCTTCTCTCCATGTGACCTTTTCTGTGCCACCTACACAGTGGCTTAACCTGAGCAGCAGCAGAGCTTACTCCATCTACAAATATCCCCAGCACTGTGATTTAAGCATTCTTTTGGTATTTCGGAGCTGCAACCTAAAATCCTGTAACAGTGCAAAAAGTGTCCCTTTTCCAAAGTGAGATGGCTAACACCAAAAACCCTAAAAGCTGAATTCCAATAGGTTAAGGCCCCTCTGGGAATTTCAGAAGAGGTTGGGCATCTTGTCTGGTCAGTCTGGAGCACAAACAGATCTTCGATGAAAGACATGGGGCATTTCCTGACAGTGGGCTGCATCTGAGCTGTCTCAAAGCTTTTCTTTGAAGGATTTGACAGAAGACCTGGATGTTTCTGGAGGGTAAATGTCTAGTGGGTTAGACAGAGCTGGAGAGGAGGCAGTCTGGATCCCTGGAATTTAGGCACATGGATTTTTTCCAGGCCCAAATATAGTTTAGAAAAGTGTATGTGTTGCTCCTAATGCCTGCTCCTCAAAATAATCTAGCAAAAAATTGCATGTGCTAATACCTATATACCTATACCTATACCCATATACCTACTGACTTTGATTTTTAATGAAACCCCTATATTTGCATAAGTAAATTACATGTCTGCATTAAAAGGCCCTTGGCATACAGCTTGCCACTGTACATTGTACACTGCAGCTCCATCCCAGGCCGAGGTGCCAAACACACTGAAGTTCAGCCATCCTGGTACCATAAATGGAGAGATTGATTCCTCCTGTGTAAACAGGAGACAAACTAGCTTTCAGGTAGCACAGAAAACCAGAAATTAATGCTTTTCCCCTTAAAACTGCAAAAAGCATCTGTAGCAGGAAGACTGATCCTTTAAAAGCATGAAAAATATTTAAATTTGCCAGAGAACAAAATATTTTGAAATTATGCAACACAAAACTGTCACTGACACCCCTACTGAAATGTGACACTGGTTCCAGGATGTTCAGGCACTCCTGCTGGGACAGATAATCTGCATTTAAATTACAAGATTCAGCCATATGTCTGGCTGGGAAATGAAAAGGTTGGAGTGATAGATACCACCTTGTGCTTCTGCTGTTGGAGCCTTTCATCCTGCTCAGTCACTCTTACGCACTGTGGTCTGTTCCAGGATAAACTCTCTTCCTGTTAAATAATATCTGAATGTCTCCAGGGCCCATTTTCAGAACCAAGCAGTCTCATTTTTTCTCGGAAACCATACATCAAATCTTTGGTGGGAGCAAGCTTTTGACTAATATTCTTCTCTGGTTATTTAACTTGTAATAACTTATCAGTTTAACCCATGCAACTTTTATTTGAGATTTAGGCTATGACATATGATTGGGAATTCATACTGTTCAATTTAGGAAAAGGTAAATCTTCCTCATTTACAAAAAGGGTGAACCCTATCTCCCCACTTCTGTGTGTGTGTGCATGTGTTTGAAAATGAGAGCAATATGTCCATATACTTAAAGTAATTTTAATTTTTTTTCCCCAGCTGGTATTGGTTAGTCTTTGCCATTATCTTTCAGTGGGAAAAACATATTTCTGTTGCACCTTCAAGTCAAAAGAGCATCTTTTGTAGCTGCTGTATGAATTCTGTAATGGCTTGGATTTTACTTCTTTCAGACTGTGAGAAATTACTATTACAATATTTCCAGTAATTTAGTTGCACAACCTGAACAAAAATAGAATTAATTGGTGAGAAAAATCTAATTTTTAGTATTATGAAGAAGAAAAAGTAAAGCAGCATAAGAATAAAGATGTCTGAAATACAGAGCCTTTTCCCATATTTTCAGTTTGTTACTGCTTCTGGGCTGGTTTTTTTTGACTTGTCAATGCACACGGCTCAGGTTTAAGAAACACAGTGTAACATGGGCTTAGTGATTTGATGATGGTACCAGCGAGTGGTAAAGGCACAATCTGGGTTTAGAAATCTGGTTGCTATACTCTTTAAAACAGAAATACTCCCAGGATTTATAGTCTTCATTGCAACCTTTGGAGGCAGCTGGGGAGGACACAGCACAGCATCAGCGCGTTGCCATCCTTGTAAATACCGCTTGGAATTTGATGGGGACATTTTTAAGCTACACATGTGAGGAGGTGAACTGAAAGTTTGTGCTCTTCAGAGGGAGACTCTGCTTGTGAGGACTTCAAAGGATGATGCCAACACAATGCTTTCCCTGGGGAATTTTCTGGAATTTTCTGTTTTTCCAGGTGAGTGAGCCCCTGCTGTTGGGCTGAGCTCCTGGCTGACCCCTAGCCAAATCGGTGTGGCGTGAGGAGTGTCACCATCACCAGTGGTGGCATGGGGGACTCCCCATGGTCCCGGGGCTTCTTTTGTCTCCAGCCACTGGCAGGGCTTTGAACTCAGCTCTCACCTGCAGATTTCTGTGCTTTTATCACCACTTTGGAAAAAAAAACACACACCAAAAAAAAAAAAAAAAGAAAAAAAGAAAAACACCAAAAAACCAGAAAAAATAAAAAGACCATTAGTTTAGATCAGGTGTGAACTGATAAGAAGGGATGTCCTTGTGAATTGCTCCCAGAATTGCTGCTAGACTCTAGTAAGAACAAAGAAATGCAAGAGTTAGCGTAACAGCCTGACTCTGAAGGTACTTATTTTCATATACTTTTTATTGTTGTTTTATTTCAGGGCAGTTTTAATTAAAATTAAGCACTGGCAGTAATCATATAGTATATGCTTCCTTTTGATAGTTTTGAAGGATCTTTTTTCTTAGAAGATCCTGGTAGTGAGGTTGATACATCATCTAAATGAGCATGCATGAAAATGTGTAAAATCTAATTTTGGTACAGATTTTTTCCACACATGGCATATATCCTAAATAAGTGTTTTATAAGAAAGACCAGAGAGTTTTATGGCAAGGGGTTTGGTATATAGTATAAATACATAGAATTTTGTATATATATATGCCATACACAAAATACTACAGGCATCTGTTTAAATGAAGGCAGCATGACAAAACTCTAGGAGACACAAAGTCTACCTGGTATGTATTACACATCGTAATAACAATTGCCTAATGGATGTGCTGATGCCAGAAGAACCCTTTGGGTCTTTCTGAGAAGAATACATACATAAGCTTCCATGAAATATGTCATCCCTTTCACTCATTTATTTTAAGGAAATACCAACAAAACTCTGTATTTAAATAGCTTTAATGATCTGATATAAATCAACAATAGACAGGAAATTTAAGAACGCCAAAGCCTGACACTCCCTCTTCAGCACATTACACCTTGTTTTTGCAAAGCAAGCTAGAAACCTTGGGTATCCCACCTCATTTTCAGTTCTTGATTTATGTCAGACGCTATGGGAAAAGTACCAGCAATAGCAGAAACTTCCACTTCAGACCCTGCATGGCAAGGGTTCAGATGAAATCACAAGAAGTCACATATGCTTAACATAAAATATCAGTAACTTTTTGGCCTGAGACACCCATTACCCAGCAGATGAGCCTGAGTCCATGCTCTTCCCGGCAGCTCTCTGGGGCACCCCGAGCTGCCCGCCCAGTGCTGGTACTGATGCAATGCCCTGCGAAGGGAGGGATGATGCATATGTGCCAGAGGAGCAGCTCCCCAGACGTAGGACCCTTTCTGCGTTGGCTTTGGTTCACTGGCTGGGGTGGTCCCAGGGTGGAGGCACTGCTCATATCACTGCTGCCAAGCCCTTTGGCTCCCAGCAGTGCCCAGAGCTGGCCAGTGGTCACGGTGGTTCTGCAGCGCAGCCCCCTCTGCGCAGTGACACTGCTGGGAGAGGACCCTGGTGCCCAGTTTTCAAGTTTCAGTATATATTTCAGTCTATACATGTTGGCATATGTAATGCCAATACACAGCCTCAATCTTTCCTCCGATGCTACCCAGAAAGTTAAATCATTCTAAGACCCAGTGGTTTTTGGTTTAGATTAAGACAAGCTGAAAATATTTCATTCCAATGGAGGGCTAGTTGATGCAGGAGGATTAGATTAAGACTTTTTTAACTACCTTTTCCTGCCACCTCCTCTTCTGTTGCAGTGATAATTGTTTGGCATCAAGCCCCAGCATCTGCTTTGGACCCATGGAAAAGGAAGGAAGCAGATTCCCCAAAGCCTTCTGGGCACCTCTAACCCCAGCAGCCTTGTCCTACCCCTGCAGCAGCGGCTCCCATCCTACTGTTGTCATCCCAGGGTCCTACCCTTGTCATCCCTGGGCCCTGAGGATTCCTCCTGGCCAGAGGCAGAGCTGTCACCACCTCTGCAGCTGCAGGAACATCCCAGGAAACAGAGAGGTGGGCCAGGCCCCAAGGACTCAGGGTGAAACAGGGTCTGAGTGAAAGCCCCATCTCCCTTTGCTGCTTCGTAATTCTAGTTATAATGTTGATTCATAGTGAAACAATTTGGCGAAAAGAAAAAAAAAGTCTTATCTGTAAGAAGATTTCTTTTTATTGTCAACTTTCACACAGTCAGAGAAAAAAATTCCCTAGGCAATTAGAGCTTCTAACATTACAGGCACAAGGTTTGTTTTGAGAAAACAAACACGTCAGCATTTTTAAGGTTATTTTTTCAACCTTTAGACACATTGGCAAGGCATCGATTCAGTGGGGTTTTTTTTACATGAAGGCATATAGATAGGAAAGCACAGTACCAGCTGGGAGTACAATTATGCCACCGGTCTGGTAATGTGAAGGAGCCATAAACCAGACAAAGCAAAAGGAGGAGAGAGGCATCCACAGAAGTGGGTGTGTGGCAGCTACCCAGTTATTGGAGATTTCACTTCTACTAATATCTAAAGTCATTAGCATAAAAGCAGCATTGGTTAGGGACATCTGCACAGCTGTGAGTAGCTGAGGGCTTTTGGTTTGATTTTGTTTTTGCTTTTTTTTTTTTTTTTTCCCCAAGTCCTGCTTTCCACAGTGGCAGGGGTGTAAAAATAAAACTTAAACTAAAATCAGTTTACAGGGAACCAGATAAACACAGTATAATAATGGCTGCAGCTTACACCCTCTGTCTATTAAACATTAGCCCTGAATATAAATAATATAATTTAACAAAGACAACAGCATTTAAAAAGAAATTTGATCATTTTAAGCTTTTATCTTAAAATTCTGCTCTTATTTATGCTATGTAGCCCCTCTGACTTAATCTGTTTATTACAGTAAGGTGGGTTGGATTTGTACCAATCAGTGGAAACATGAGAGAGTTCTTTTTAAAATAAAAAAGTCAGTGTTTCTGTACATATGTTTGAATAGTGTGAAAGATCTTGCATGTGTAATATTTTCAGCTGGCTTGGTGAACTTGTGTTAAACAGGGGAAACATGAAACCAAAAAAGAGAGTTTGAAGAAGAAAGGAGAGGAGAATTTAATAAATACCAGAAGCTACCAGTTTCATATCATTTTCCCCTGAAGTGCATCTGTGATGTCCAGAGTCAATAGTGGAGGTATTTCCCAAACTTGGCCCCTGACCCTGCAGCTGGACCCTGTCCCCGCACAGCCTCTCACTGGCCCTGGCAGACGTTCAGCCAAGCCTGGATGGTTGTGCACACAGATGTGATAACTTGACCAGTGACTGAGATAAGACACATTTCCTAACCCAGAAGGCAGACAATTTTAAGGGTATATTACTGCCTCCTCTCCACAGGAGAAACCTGCACTTCACCCTGGGCATCTCTGCTTGGGATAGCCGTGGTTTTGGAGGATGGCAGGGGGTGTCATCTGGAGACAGAGATTCTTCGTGGCAGCTCTGTGAACATGGCAAAGAACTGGAGAGAAAATATGAAGAGAAGATGAATCTGCTCAGCACTAAGCATGTTTATTTTAACTTCTCTGAAGCTTCTGAAAAATCACTGCGCAAAACTTCAGAGTATAAATCAAAGTGAGAGACAGAAGGAAAAAGGGCAAGTGAAAGAAAGTCATTACTTTGATTGGCAATGAAAGATTACTCGGGATCCGTAACTGTGTTTACCTGCCTCAGCTTTAAGTTCACCATACCAAAACCCTCAAAAGAAACCCACGTTAAAAACAAAAACTCAACCAAAAAAAGCCCAAAGCGTTCACAGGAAAATGACTTTTGTAATGACAAGTGGAAGTTTGGGGTTTGACACCTATGCTCACAGAGCTATGTTTTCTTTACTATTAAATGCATATTCTATAGGATTACAAGCTTTCTCTACTAAGAGTTTAAATTACAGCATAAAGGCTAAAATGATGAACATAAAGATAGCTATCTGATTTTTTTTTCTCTCTTCAGTTTAATGTCCTCCAGCTATGCCTTAGCACAGCCCAATTCACAGTGTAAGGCCGGAAAGTCAGTACTAAGCACACGGTTACAATAAGTACTGTTCTCACTTGTTCACTATAAGCTCTCTATTTCCTTCTTAAAAGTTGTTTTCAAAAGGATCTGCTTGCGTAATTGTGCGGCAGCAAACCCTGGTAGCCTCAATCCCCAAGAATGTTTTCAATGACCTCTTCCTGCCCAGTTTTTCCATGAGAGAGAGAGAACTATTGGGAAAGGGGGAACGGACAACGTTACCAGAGGGTAAATGAGTAGACAGATGCAGAACAGAGATTAGTGTTTTAGGAAAAAAAAAGGTTTTTTTCCCTTTTTTTTTCCTCCCTGCTGTTAGGATCGCTGTTAAAAAACATCCCCTCATTTTAACATTTCATGTCCTTTTGGTTGGCAGGGGCAACAAAGTAGACCCTAATGTTAGAGGTGAGAATACTGAAGCAGAGAAATGGGCACGTTTCACCCACATGACGGCTGATGGCATTAAACCCACACCGTGGATCAGTCCTGGCCATGAAGAGTCTGGGTAGCTTTGCAGTGACAGTATGAGTCAACATGGCTATTTGCATGACAGATACGTAAGTGCAAACAAAGGGTGGGAGGGCAGTAGTCTGAGCATCAAAAATGAAATGTCTGCTTCTGAGGGGAACCAAACTCACTATGTGAACACATACCTGTACCACATGTAGCAAACCAAGATTTGTTTATTTACAGTATCAGTTTTGATTATGGAGCACTCTTCAAAAACCTAAGGGCAAAATGAGCTTGTGAAGTTCACATTATTAAGAATTAATTATTACCCTCTAACAGACCCCATTTATCACCATGAAAACCAGATACATCAATTAGAGCAATTCTGGCATTGAAGCAAACCTTCATGTTAGATTTTGGTTTAGATTGTTGTTCCCAGAGGGAGCACAGGATTTCTTAAATGTACCAAAGAGACCAGTTTAAAGATTTTCCACTACGATGAGTTTAAAAGTATTTTTTTTGGGGGTCCCTGAATCAAGCTCCGTAATAACCTCTATAATCAAAGAATTATTTTTGCTAGTGACAGACAAAATTAATAATCAGAGTCTCGGTTTTTAACTCTGCCTGTCACCTACAGTGCTGACATCGAGGACCACGGGGTAGATTATTCAGCAATTAACATTACATGATGTTGCTGAATGCAGCATATTTCCTGTAGCTTAAAAACATGCCATGCTGTGACAATGCAGAGTAGGCAGCTTTTAAAGTTTGGATTAAATCTAAGTGAAAGTCTCCCATAACTCGTTCAACTTCTGCCATTACCTTATGTATTGTGATAACGGTGTAATGCAAGGTAGGGATTTAAAAGGACAAGACAATAAATCGTTCTTTGAGATTGATGACATTTTGCTGGTTGCCTGCGTATCAAGAGGGTGGAGGGAGCTTGCTGTGTTGCAATTTCCCACCCTACTCCTAGCAGGAGTGCAAAATAAAAACTTTACACTTGGATCAAACCCTGTACTGTCCTCGGAGACAAAATTTCTGATTGGATTAAGAGCTGCAAAATTTGGTCCCATAGGGAAGAACTCAGGAGTCTTCGGTAACGCCCTGAGGAGCTCTTATCACTTTGTTGGCCACATCAGCTGCAGAAGTCCCCACCCTCGTTTTGGTTGCATTTTTTCCTGGATGGGAGAAAAAATCCAGGCAAATACGATGCCTCAGTGCTCAATACTCTTAACTATTCACCCCAAACAGTCTGCCTCTTTAAATGAAACACAGGCTGGGACACGCTATCTGCTTCTCAGAAAGCCGAAGGTGGATGCGTGCCAGGGATTTGTGCAGCTTCCTGGCTTTGCTGATAAAGAAGGGCCACTGCGAGGTAAACCTCTGCTCTCTCCCCAGCACATTTCCCCTGCGGCTGCCCAGAAACAAGGCACCCGAGAAGACAAGGAAAACATGGAGAGAGTGGCACCAGAGCCAACTGCCTGCGCAGGAGGAGGCCTGGGAAGAGTTTGCGCGCTTCTACATTTAGAAATGTGAGCTTCGAGCCTGGGCATTTGCATCAGCGGGTGGAAAGTATGAGAAAGCACATCTAACACTGAAAGTTAATGACAGCATTTGACTATGTTAACCAGTAAATGACAAGGCAGGGTCATGGGAGTTAATTATTCAAGTAAGTGACTGCTAAAAGAAATGTTTAAGAAATGCTGGTAGTTTGCACTGACTGCAATGGAAAGTGACTAATCATTTCAAAGTCTAACCTTGGCAGCTCTGAGCAGACCCTTTTTGCCCTTTTTCTGGTTTTGTTTTTTAAATCAATATTGCCTACCTTGCAGGCAGAACATTAAAGGTTTTGCAGCAAAATAAACCCCAATCCCCTGGCTGGCTAGAAGGGCACCTGTGACACAAAGACAAGAGTTTCAGGAGAGAAGCAATCTGGTTTAGAGGTGTTTGTCTTTGGGAGAAGGGGGCTCTTGCCTGAGCTCCCAACCTCCCTTGTGATGTGGGGCCGCTCTCCTTGCCTCTCAATACTCGTGTATTTAGGTTATAACCTCTTTGGGGCAAACTCTACTTTGCTTGTTCAGTGCCAAGCACAATCAGGCCTTGCTCGCCGCTGATGTCCCTCGGCACTGCCATGATATAAACACTAACAAAGAGAGACTGCTCATACCTGCATAGCCCCAGCTGAATCCACTACTTAGAAATTTTTTTATTTTTTTTTTGGTGTCCGGATAATTTAAAAAACTCCTAGGCAAAATACAATTACTGCTCTGCCATAACTGCTAAGCTTCTGCAGGACATAGCTGCATAATTTTAAGAGCCAAACATTCCACTGGACCTCTTTGTTTCAACAATCAAATACCAGAGAGGGAGGTAACACTGGCAATGTATTTTCTTCTTATGTATGTTGAACTGTTTTACAACTTCTAATACTGATATATGAGTCTACAATTAAAAAAAAAAAAAAAAAAGGCAAGTATAAACTAACATTTTATAACACTACAACAGGGGTTGGAACTAGATGATCTCTAAGGTCCTTTCCAGCCCTAACCATTCTATGACTCTATATACAGCACTTCTCACCACAAGTGTACTTAAATCAGACATACAGTTGTCACTTGACCTCTCAGGGAAGTGCAGCTATCTCCAGACTGGGACACAGCATGTGTTTAATAAACAATATTTGAGGTTTGGACATGGACAGGAGTAATTTTTCCCACTTAAAGCTCTGGTAAGGATAAAGCAAAAATAAAAGCACATTTAATGTGTATACGCCTACTAAGATGCTGAAACTAAAAGGAAGACAGACTTGGAGAACTTAAATATGAAGAATATATTACAGAAGGTAAAAATAACATTTGAGATGGAAGATGAGAGGGCAACCAAATGAATATTATCTTCTCCTGAAAAAAAATGCATTTGAGGTTATAATCTGGTTACTTAGAAGCCTGGCCTTACCCTTATCTGAAAACCAGAACCCCCAGTTTTACCTGTGCCCATTGCTGGGGTGGGTGCTGCAGTGGAATACAACCCCAGGGAATACCTCAAAAAGAAGACTGCAAAATCCTCGGTACTATTGCCTATGGGAAAAAAAAGAATTCCTCAAGAGTAATTTATTCTTAACATGTAGCACAAAATCATGGAGGTTGTAGGAGCTTCCTGTTCTTCCTACTCATGTTGTGGGAGTGCTAGAGAGGTTATCTTATTAGGTTCTCAATGAGACAAGGAAGTAAGATGAGACTTGTAAGATGAATTAATGTGTAGGCACGGTCAATCCTTCGTTAAACGTTACCTTGCATCTACTGCCCAAAATGTCTCTCCAGCAACAATCCACAGTCCCCTGGGTACATACTACAATGATTACTCTTGTCACAAGTTTAAGCCCTGCTGCCCAAGGTGTCATTGTCCCTGGAACTCCTGGAATAGGTTTCAAATGGCAAGCATGATCTAGAAATAGGCTTTCCTTCCTTCTAGCCCACCCTTGTGGGCACAGTTGCCACATCTGCAGACAAACATGCACAGCTGGGAGAGAGAACACTCAGGCTGAACTGGAGGACAGTGTCAGGTAGCAGTCTTTGTCTCCTAACACGGACTGTGCAAGCTAAATTTCAGAATAAGCAAGTAAATAGAGATGTTCGTGTGGGTAATCAGAGGACTTGTAAAGCTGGCACAGAGACTGCTAGCAATGTAGAGTGACAGAAATATGCCCCATTCTACCAGAATGCAAGAGAAGATGGGAGAAAGCCGAAGACTACGCTTGTGCCAGGTGCTGTTTTGCAGGCCGAGTGCCATTTTCTGTATCAATGCAGCAGTACAAACATCATGGGGAGCTATCAGTGGCCAAGAGGAAGGAATCTCAGCCATGGCTAGAAAAAGTGTACTCAATGAGCAGGGCAAGGGTGGCGGGAGGCAGGGGGCATAAATATAAAGAGAGCCTTTCGTGCAACTCATACCTGAATATAAATACAAAAGAACAATAAAAAATTTAAAGTTATCATTGCAAACAATCCAGTGGCAAATTAGCCTCCATTAAATATAAGCTTGTAAAATAAGGATGCAAATTAAAGATTACAGAAAGCAGAGGTTTGGTTTTCAAGTCCATTTCTCAAGTCAAGAACAATTTATTCTCCTGTGGTACGTGGACTGAGGCAGAGGGATGTGGTAAAGGCAGTGTGGGTGGTTCACAGTGGTCACTTTGCTTTGGCCTGGGAAGCTAGGAAGCCACAACAGATCTTTGCTTGTAGACTTTCTGTTTCTCTAAGCATGAATGTCCCTTTTGTCCTCTAACAATCCCATTTTTGTGTTTACGAAGACAGCCTTTGACCCTTTCCTGGACTAGGAATGGAAGCCAACTGAAGCGGCAGGATGCTATTCTTCCAAAACTACTTTGTGGTGTTCTCTTTTGATGCCATTGCTGGCATCATGCAATCCACAGTTACTTCAAGCTACTCTGCTAATCTGTCTTCATCAACCTATACCAATAGTGATAACCACTGCTTATAATATTTTTTTTCAATCTTCCCTGCACCATCCTTGCACTCGTTCCTTAGGAATAATTTCAGTTGGTGGTTATAGATCTTCAGCTCAACATTACACGTCCCAGAGCAGGCAGAGGGGATGAAGAGAGGCTCTGCACCATGCTCTCTTGATGCTAGCCTGCTTATTTTTCTGAATATCTTTATGGGGAAACTTTCAGTCAGTTTTGAGTTTTCCTTTCTTCTGTAAAGCTACTGCTTTTACATAGTGTGGCAGTAGTACATGCTGTCAAATAAATGTTGGTACTTAGATGTGCCTTAGCTGCTTTACAGTCATTGCATAGGATTCAGGGGCAACAGTCACATATTTAGAGCATTTTTAGGAACTGCAAGGTATCCACAGTTCTGTCTACCTGCCTCGCCTCCAGCTGCCACTGTGGAATGGTCTTCTGTGGGTCAGTCCTGGATCACATCTGCCACTTCCACATGGATATCTTGGGTACCATAAGTGATCTCAAATGCCACGAGATCCTTATCTGTGGACAAATAAATTAAGCTCCTATCTCCCATCATCTACTCTTTCTATATTTACTGGTAAGAAATAGGAGGCTCTTTATCTCACCTGTCTGAGAATGGGCTGGTGTGCCCCCTGGGGATTCCTGTCTCTATCCATTGATTTAATAGGAATTTAGGTGAGCAGATGAGGTGCGATGACTTATTTTTAGATAGCTAGAATGAGGTGAAATTAATCCCATCCATACTGGCACATGATTAATGTTGGAACAGTAAGCACCTTGCACTTTGCTTTTAAATGTCAGAATAATTTTGGTTAGATTTAATGTGTTTTTAAAAGTGTTCCTGCTTTTATTAAATTGATCCTTGTTAATTATAATACAATAAATTTTAAAAGAGGCTTTAAAGGGTAATGATTTATGCATCTATGTTCAAAAATCAGAAATATCAGACAAGCCAGCAAATTCCTACTGAATTCAGAACATGCATTTGAGAAGTGATTTCGAATTCCTATGCAAGTCAAATAGAGGCAGAAGTATGTACAAGACATATTGCTATATTATGACAAACCATAAAGAAGCTTTCAGCTATATAGTGTCTTGACAAGCTGTTCAAAATCATGTGTTTAACCTCACTCTTTACCTTGATAATCACGTTTCCCTCTTTGCTTCACACATATATTATGCCGTATTTAACAAACAAAAGAAAAAAAAAGGTAATATTTTCTGTACTAAGAGCCAACTTTGTCATGGTGCACCCCATCACTCTTCTTATCTTTTATCATAAGAAAAGCATCCTGTACTTGCTTGTATAGCAAACAGATCTTTCCTAGCAGTAGTCCTGATATCTGGAATAGGGATTTATGAGGGCAGGCAGCAAAGTGTTGACTGAATGACGGAGCAGTCAGTGTTCACGTTGGTGACACAAACTCACTGATCCATTAATACTCATAAAACTACATAACAGTACTCAAAAAGTACATATAGCAGTTAGGGCACATCCCTATCATAAACAACACCTTTTTTGCAATGTTCATTACACAAATTTAGTTATTAATTGCTCAGTCACACCTAGCATGGTAGTCTTTCTGGACAATAAATACCTACAAGACCTGGCGATTTTAATGCATTATCTACATCATAATCTGCTTTTCTTAGATTGCCCTATTCTGATCACTATCCAAAGAGCTACGGCAGTTACTGAATTTCTCCTGTTACACCCCACTCAGCTGCCATGTCTCAAAAGAATTCTGCTGGTCAGCTGAGGAGATACATGTCAGATGCCAGAAGGAGTGAGAAGGCGCAGGGAAGTGTCTAAAATGCCTAAAAAAAAGACCAAGAAAAAAAGTCTATAAGATAAAAGAAAAGTAATGTGGCTCTGAGTTCTCATAATTCTCTTAGTGCACCACTGGTATTTCACAGCTCGTTACAAAAATGCCTCAGGAAGGGCACTGCGAGGAAGTGAACGTTGATACTTGTCCATAATGTCTTCAACTTTTTGTGAAGATGCATGTCTTCACACTGTGTGCAGCCATGCTGGTGGCTGCATACTACCAACAAGACTTTCAAGGAACAGAAATGGACTTGTTGTTTTTCTGAGTTAGGGAGATATAGGACCTGGGACTACTTCCACTGACTAAAATGACAGCAAGAATAAGGAGAAAATAAGCTGATAGACACAACTATAATGACTATATTTAATCTCAGAACCAGCTCTCTGTTGTACCACTCCTATGATAAAGGTGTAATGTATGTATGTAATAAAAAGCGGGAAGAAGCAGGTGAAATATTTGGGGCTAATTACCTGCTGAATGTGTCAACTACAGAAATACTGGACCGAATTTTCAGAAGCACTGCTACACATTGGTTTTGATTATGTCACTCTTCAGCATTTCTCTAGATCAAATGTCCTCAAACCACAGTATTTCTGAGTAGATACCAGCCTTTATGCCCAAATTCACACATGTACCCTATGTTGTATTTATCCTTATGGCAAAAAATTGTCTAAAAATAGCCATTTCTCGCAATAGGAACTCTGGATGAAGGGACCATCTTAAATAAAATCTGAAAATGAATGTGTATCTTTTGAAAGCACCTATGCCATTCAAAGGTCAGGCACACACTACACTGTCCTTGCTTCTTAATAATGAAGCAGTAATCTTGTTTCATGGTAACAATAACAGCCACTGTACCAAATTCAGTCCAGCACTCTCTGTACAGTGATACTGCCATCTGATGATACTTGTGACAGATTATTATGGCCCTCCGTCATCAAAGTACAGTAAAAATTCAAGGCTGCAGTAAAAACGAATCTGGCCATGAAACTGGCCTATAGTTATTTCCTCCCCCCACAACTACTGCAACATTGATGTATGCAAGACATCAGACATGACTTTGCGAGGGTATTAGATGTACATAAAGCTTGCTGAGAGAAATGCACGGTTGCTACAAAATACTGAGAAACCAACTACTTAAAGTGGATCTTTTCACATCTCTTGTGTCATTTCACATAGTACCATGACCTAGGAATATCCAGAGTTTTGAAAACTTATTACAAGTGAGCTGGTAATAGCATTTCACCTTTCATACGGATACTGCTGATTCAAAGTCTGGCCTCAGTCAATCTGACCAAAAAAATTATTCTAATTTAATTGCTGATTTCAAATAAGTCAGTAGTTTTAGTGAAAACCCTAAGGATGAATGTCTGTTACAAAATCACAGCTATCTCCAGGACTCAGTTGAAGGAACTGAATACCTAGACGAAGAAATTGGCCATTGGCATCAAGCTGGGTTAAAGCTAGGGACAGTGTGGTGCTGCTGGTGGCAGGGCAGTGTAGGAAGGTGCATCCCCTGCTGATGGAAGACTTTTCTCTGAGACTTTATCAAAGGGACTAGTACTGCATTCATTCAATAAAATATTGAGCTGGAGGTCAAAAAAATACTGTCTCCTGCTAAGGTTTGGGTTTTGCCTCGTCTTCTAAATCACTTCTGTATTCTCAGTTTGCAAAGTATCTGTATAATCCATACATGGTAATAATTTCATGCACAAACTTTAGTAGGCACAGTGCTGTAGAAGCTGAACAAACCTTGTCAATCATAGAACACAGGAAAACCTGTTGGTGGAACAAATTTGCTGCATGCTTTAATTGTAGCTAAAGAGGCCTACCTTCCCCTGGATATTCATGATTTGTTGTTCAACTAGAATTTCTTTCATACACCTGAAATTTGCTGCAGGTTATATGATGTTTTGTGGTCCATCACAACATGGCGTATTACCAACTGATACTACATAATCCACAATGAAAATATGCCCTTAACGCTCCATGACAAATGGAAAGAATTTGGATATCTTATTTAATAAAACAGTAGAGGGGAAATGGAATACAGCCCAGCTCTGTAGTTTAAATTTATCCTTTAATTAAAACAAAAGGGGTATACAAGTAAACGTATCTGAAACTTGTATTATTCATAACAGGGAGTCAATGGCTTAAGTTTTTCTGAGTTGGCTTGCCCATTTTTTTAACTGCTTCTTACCCGTACTTACTTCTGTAATAAATGTGCCAGTATAATTTTGAATATGCTTTTATGATACTAGAATAGGCCTTCTGGAAAACTCATTTAGCATTTGAGTATAACATTTCTACAGAATTTGAAAAACAGAATAGAAAACTTTGCCCTTTTGCAATCAGTGAAAACAGCCCTTTTGTCTACTCAAAACTGCAGTTGCACCATTTTTTTATTTTCTTTTAACATTCCACAGCATGATAGATGCAATGCCAACACAAAGAAAGGTATATGGTCTCTACTCCAAACAGCAAATATTGCCAAAGAGAAAATTTTCTATTATATTCTACAAACTAGTTTCAAACTCTGTGGACGTGTGGTTTTTAATAAATTCTAGAGGCTTTTAAAATTCTATCCATAGATTCTCTCACTTTAATTACTTTTAAAAATCTATCATCCTTTTCCAGGGATCTTCTTATTAATCATAGAATCGTAAAATCATTAAGGTTGGAAAAATACCTCAAGGATCATCAAGTCCAACTGTCAACCCAACACCACCTAACCCACTAAACCATGTCCCTAAGAACCACATCTACACATTTCTTATAGTGTTAATACTTTTGGGTCAGGCTTGTTTCTAAGTACTACAGCCTGACAGTACTGTAGGAAAATAATTAAACATAATTTTAAATGTATCCAAATATTTTGAAAAAGAAATAAATAGATTTGATTACTGCATATGATCTACATAATGCACATGTAAGTCGATTACGTTTAAATACTTTGCATTTGCAACTGGAATTGAGCCTTTTTATTGTACCCACAGCTGGGCTACAAACCAACTACATAAATAACAGGTATTTTAGTTTCAGTGACTTATTTCTCAGCTTCCTCAGGGACAGTTAAGCCACTAAATATTCCTTGTATGCACCTTACAATATAGAGTCTCAAATCAAAACCCTGCCATTGTGGGATGCCTCATCTTGAGATTAACCATTCTTTTATTTGAAGATTTTTCTTCTGGATCAGTGGCTGGCTGTTCTGGAAAAGCCAATGTTCGTGGCCGATACTAAACAGGCACAAAAAATTTCTCATTTTCTTTCACCAAAATTTGACTTTCTTTTCCTGATGCTGCACAGTACACTTTAATTAAAAGGTTTTAAGGAGCTGAAGTGAGATAGAGCCTGGAAGTTATTCTACATTCTTGTGTGCCTTTCAGTTTTTCCCTTTTCTTCTCCTCTCCTTCCAGCATGTCGGAGATAGACTGGATTGCATCAATGCAGTGGCAGATGACCAACAGTGCTACATTTAGCTGTTTGTAATTAACATTCCCTGAATGATGGAAAATAGTTCTACCTTGGGAACTAAGTATGATGCACTTTTTTTTACCTGCTTGAATGAGCAAGAGACAAGAACTGAAAATCATCCCCAGGAATCTTGCATGACTGTGCAAAACACTACCATTAAAAATAATTGTCACTGGTAAAGCTGGGATTATTTGTACTCATATAAATTCACCTTTGCTGACTGAAGCTTTTATTATTGCATTTTGAGGCAGACTTTTTGATATAGTAATACAGCTGAAGACATTTCAAGATTGTAATTAACTGTAAGACATAACATTGACTTAGGACCAAAACCAACTCAAAATCAGTATGAAAAATGGATACCTCATGGGACCAAAAAGGTAACTGTAAGAGAGTATTCTTCCCTGAGTAGGTATACTCCTAGATGGTTTTGACCTCTATGTTGTTGAAATTATCACAGACCCCTAAAGAAAAGACAAAAATTTTGCCCCTAAAGTCTGTAGAAAACTAAGATTAGGAGAGTGACCAGTCAGTATCATGGAGAACTTTGAACAGCTTGGAAAATATAGTTTAATAAAACTGCATTTCAACATGGTGACAGGAAAACTCATTCATTTACAAATACTGGGGGGAAAAATGAATTTGAAGAGGCTTGTGATGAATAAATGAGATGAACAAGCTCTCCTATGATAATGCAACGCTTACATGTTAGTCAGGAATTTTGTACTCAGAAAGTGTAGGAAGGGTACATACTGTTGTGTTTCATCCTGCTGGAATACTGAGCCCAGCTCTGGTGCCTACAGTTTGATACAGATTTTGAAAAATCAAAGATGTTTCAGAGAAGGTCCTCAAGGATAACTAAAACGGAAACTCTTCCTCATGGAACTCATGAAATAAACTACTTAAGGCATTAAAGACAGTGGTGAAAAATTACCTAAGTGCCTACCTGGAGAACAGAAATTCAGTAATAATGGGCTCTTTGATCTCACAAATAAAGGTGTGACATGTTCTGAAAGCTCAAAAGGGCTGTTTTCACTGATTTTAAAAGGACTTTTTCTGTTTCACCGGAGTGGCAGCAATATGGTCAGAATTAAAAGTGATAGGACTGAAATTTCATCAGTTTGGGGGTCTTCAGAAAAAGGGTCCCTCCCATCCCTTACAACAACTGATCATTTCCATGCATGAGGTAGTTGACTATGGTGAGAAGGACATGGTTCTTTCAACCGTAAAAGGAAAAAGCCTTATGAGCAGGCTATTATCTTGAAACTCAGACACTTCTTAGAGAAGCACAGTCAGAGCATCTCAGCTGGATGCTGAAATGGATTAATTTATAGGAACTTTTGAAGTTACCACACTTAAAGAAACTGCAACAAGAGTGTGGCCTTGAAACATAAAATGCTCAGATGTACTGGCGATGTTCACCAAGTTTCCAGTGGAGGAACAATCCCATCTGAAGGGTTTCTTTGTGTCAGTCAGCACTGTCAGGTGAAGATGACAGTCCAGTGACCATCAGGTATATGCAAAGCCACAGGCTAGGTATGAGGTCAATTCAGGATGCCCTAGAAACCATCTGGGCAGAGGGACACCTCCAGCATTTCTCAGGGCAGGCTGGGTGCCTGGGGCTTAGCTGAAATAGGGCCCCTGGGCCATGGGCGGGGGCTGGGGGGTGTGGTCCAGGCAAGGCTGGCCAAGGCCTGTAGGGCCCTTTGGGGAATGGATGGCAGCCTCGTAAGGCTCAGCAACTAACATTTGGTTCGTTTTACGCCAGAGACCTTCTCAGGAAATATGTCCTGAGCCTGATGGCATTTTCTGGCAAGATTGCTAATCTGATCTCTTACTACCATTTGTAAAAAGGGGTCACGCATCCTTTCACAGCATATATGAAGAGTGATGTTCTCATACAAGCATGACATTGTCTTCTGAGACCATTATTCCCTGATCCATAGCATCAGTTTATGAAGTGATGGCAGCTCTTGGGTCATGAGATCATACCAGGCTTTTTATCCTGCTGTACTCCTTTCTTTATACAACAGACATCAGGTTTTAGTAGTTTTCAGCATCCTGTCAAGTAAAATGTCAATGGATGACAAACTAAATTTAATCACTGACCTTCTGTAATTTAATGTAAATACAGATCATCTGGTTCTGCAGGTTATTTTAAAGTGCTTTATTATTTTGATATTGTTTTCTAACAACACTTTAGATTTGAGATGAGGATTGGCAGTTACATGACTCCACTCCCCAAAAAGTTATTTAAGTTCACAGAATCACAAAATGTTACAGATTGGAAGGGACCTCGAAA